>NW_026571152.1:35432605-35577605 GCF_026225935.1 Boleophthalmus pectinirostris
CACAATGATTAATTAAAATAACAATTTGCCAGATTAAATGATTTTGCAAAATAATCTTAAATTGTGGTCCAAAATTTTCATTATAGATTTACATTTCCACTCCTTTTGCTTAAGTTTTGTTGCAGAAAAACTGGAAACTGACTGAACTCTTGTCATACATCACTTTTCTTCACTTATTTATCTCCTTGGAGACAAGTTACAGGCCAGATCTGTGGAGAGGTTCCCCCTGCTTACAATGAGAATGCATGTTTTTCAAGGATTTAAGCAATAAAAACACCTTTAACTTTATAAATGCAAGACTGATAAGTTTAATGAGATGCCATGGAACATTTCAGGCAAAAAAAAAAAAAATTGGGGGACAAGCTGGTGACGGACCCCACACCAGAAAAGTTACATACTGCACCTTTAAATGCTTTAAATCTAAGGTGAAAGCGTAAAGCCAGCCTCAATAATGTGCACTTGTTTTTCCTTATATGTGATGATGCCATTTTATTGTTGCTTGTTTGTATTTTGTAACTAAGTAATTGCTGCCTCTTGGCCAGGACTCGGGACTGAAGAGGTTTTTAATCCCTGGTTAAATGAAAGTTAAATAAAATAAAATAAAACACACTAGATTACATTCTGTTGCTGGAATGCAGAGTCATCCCAGGCTAAGTCATCCATCATGAGCTGTTTCAAATTCACCATAATAATAATTGTTCATATTTTCCTGTCAATAATAGACACGCTCTCACATCCGCGTTTGAATGCTGAGTCCAAAACTAAAACTGGGAAGAGTCTGTCACCATAAATATTATATCGAGTTATCCTTCAATACGAGACAGATGGAACAATTATTTTTGGGGGGGGGTCAGTGTTTGTCTTGTTTTTCTTTGCATGAGTGGGAAGTTTGTGGTTATATTATCGTTTATCATCTTTGTTTGCTTATTTCTTATTTACGGTTTGTATTCTCTCAAACTCTTTTGGATGATTTTAGCCCAAGAATAAGTTCTGTTCATGCTTACGTCACAAACTAGGAAGACGTTTGGAAAGATGCGATTAGAACTTCGGGTGTAGTTACTGAATTTGGGCTCGACTAACACGGATCTATTAAAACCGACTCTGATAAAACCCACTGATGTAAATGTGATCAGCGATAAAATGAAGACTCCATACGTTTGTGCTGTTTGGAATCGTCTTGAATTTGGTGCCCTCATCTCTTCTAATCGTATGTATCCAGTAAACTCAGCGTAGGCTCTATTCACGCTTACGTCACAAACCAGGAAGACGTTCGGGAAGATGCGATAACAACTTCCCAGGCCCAGTTTTCTTCACCTAAATGTAGGGATGAAACGATGTCCAAATTTCTCAGTACGACATTTTCACGGTATGCATCTCACAGTACAATATTTATTGCAATATACTTTGAATATGCTGCTTTTTCTTTTTAAAATGCCTTGACAAGACTTTATCCAAAGAACTAATATTTCAAAGTGCTTAGAACAGTTATTACCTCCACCTGTTTGTTTGTTTGTTTGCCTGTTAGCAACATAACTCAAAAAGTTATGGACCGATTTTGATGAAATTTTCAGGATTTGTTGGAAATGTGAAAAGGAAGAACTGATTTCATTTTGGGGGTGATCCGGAAGAAATCCTGGATTCTGGATCACTTTGAAATTTTAGTTAACATTGTGGTAAATGGGGCCAAAAAATTTGTTTCTCAATATCTCGGTTAATTATTGACCAAACCCCATGAAATTTGACTCAGGGATGGACAATGGGATCCTCTTTCATATTCCAAAGGCTGATCCGGATCTGATCCAGAAGACTGATTTTATCGCAATTTATATAAAAAAATGGGGGTAGTCCTTGGCGGAGGTCTGCGCTCTCTGAGTGCTTTTCTAGTTTCTTAATGTAGTGTGCACTGAAATGGAGCAAAGGTTCATATTTCTGCACCATAACTATTCATTTAAGCAAAGAAACTTGTAATTCGATATATTGTGATGGTCCACGATAGCATTGTGAGACTTTTGACGAAATGATTTCATAATATTTCGGTTATTGTTACATCCCTATCGTCTCTGTTATGTTTGAATAATCAACAATTCCAACCATACCTCAGTTTTCATCATTTCCCCACTGACGCACAACTCTGAGTGCACTGGGTACATGTGATTGGAAGAGACGAGACGCCAAATTCAGGATGATTCCAAACAGCACATACGTATGCAGTCTTCATTTTACTGCTGATCACATTTACTTCAATCACAGTTGGTCGGTGAACCCAGAGCCTATTGCCAACCTCTGCTGAACTAAAGCTAAAAGGGAACTGTTAACTTGAAAACCAACACTACATGAACAAGCTACAATCTCAAGCTGAAACAGAGCATTATTTGGAGCTTTGGAGATGTAGACAGAGTAATCATAAAAGGTGTATGTATGATGTGTATGTGTGAATGAAACAAAACACAACAGGTATATAGGGCAGACAAAACTGAGACTGAAGGATCACTTTTCTGAACATAAAAACACCAATTAGAACTATAAATCCCAATCACCCAATGGCTCTACATTTTCAATCCTCCACTCAATGTAAAGTCAACCTCTTAAAAGTCATGGTGATTGAGGTGGTCCCTCCAAACATCTCAATCCGTCAATTGTCTAAAAAAAGAAACCTTCTGGATTGTGACATTGAAGGCCACACAACATCCGGGTCTTAATGATATTTTGGATTATTCAATGTTCCTCTGAAACTTACTTCTCTTGGCAATTCTTTAAAGTAAATTATATTTTTGTATATTAATTGTATATTAATTATTGCATATGTGATGGACACACCTACTCACCTCCAACATGTCCTGTTTATCTTGTTGCTGTTCAGTGGCTCTGCTCATCACCCATATATTCCTCATGATTGGCCAACCTTTTTTGTTTTTTTTGTTTTGTTTTGTTCGTTGTCTCTTTTTCCTATAGTCATGTGATAGATGTGTTGTCATGTGATTGATAATTGATTGTATTTAATGGCACCTATGTGTCCTATGTGTGTTTTACCATTATGCCCTGACGAAGACCATCTTGCAAGTTGAAATGTGTTGGCCTCCCTTCATGCAATAAATGTAGTTAATATGATTAAGTGAGATTCAGGAGCAGGACTGCACCTCAGCCGCCCTCTCCCCACCTAGAGTCTCAATCCAGCCATCTCTCCCCCGCTTCGTACATTATCAATAAACTTCTTTGCACTATGTCGTTGTTGGTGTGGTCCTAGCTAGTGAAAAGACTTAATATATTCATTCGGAGTGCCTCGGGTTTGTATTTTGCCCACTTTTACATTTTTCAGTAAGGGTAACTTTCTGTTAAGATGACTAGTTTAACCCTCGTAGAGCACCTGTACTTCTATTTTTAACTTTTTTATGACCCGGTGAAGCGCTCTACCTCTTCTCTTCATCACAACAGTAGGTTTGTTTTTGATGAGGCAACAACATTATAACTTGGAAACAATCTAGGACCTTTTAAGAGCATAATAATAGCAACAGTAACCGCCTGGACCAAATGCCGATTCATTAGAGTTTGATTTCATGAGTTTCCAAATGGAACCTTTCTAAAAAGAGACTTCAACTTCCTCCACCAAATTACAGTTTTTGTAGGATTCCATGTTACTTGTTGTGGTCAGACTGTTGTTACACCGCATAAGATCACAATTGGCTCCGACACCTGTCCTGCCAATCAGGCCTGCGTAGCTTCCTTATTAGCAGCTGAACCGGACGAAGATGTATGGAGCCTCAATAAGGGTCTGTGTCCTATTTGTGAACACAGGTCCGAGTGGTGATGCAGTTTTCTCAGAGGAATTTAATTGAACACGGGCTTGTGTGCGTCAGTGTTTACTCAGAAATGTATATCTCATTACCACACAACATCATTATTCCCGTGCGGAGAGTGCGGCTGTTGGCGGATGGCTGGAGGGCACTGCGACTATGGGGAGTTTTTTTTTCTACGGCCGGGGGTCTGCATTATTGATGCCCATTACCAGAGATAGTGTCAGCTCCAGAGTTTGCAGGGCGCCGGCCGATGTCAGGTAAATGCAGAGCTGACCTGCAACTGCTCGGAATCCCACAATGCCTTTCTCCGGCCCGGTGTCTTCCTGCGTGATAAATGAGCATAGCTTCTGTATTGTGCAATAACCTTATCGCCAACAGAGAAGGTTTTGTTTTATTAAATCTGATCCATGATGTGCTGACAGTGGCTTAATGGAAGACAAAGCTTTGAGTTTGCAAGTTTTGTTGACGGTAATTTAATTTGTCTGCCATTGTGAGTGCTATGATTACCTAAATTTTAGAATAATTTAGAATGAGCAGTGTAACAGATTCAGCAGGGCGAATGCGTCAGCTGCTCCACTGCAGGATTTGTTCCTCATCCATCTCAAACTTTTGTTCAGGCCCCACCTTTGTACAGCCCCTCTCTGGCATTTCCCAAGAGAGTGGAATTGATTTTGTGCTATTGATTAACCGGGAGCTGTTTTGCTCCCAGTCACAAAACATCACTTTAAACAACAATTTATATGTGGCAGAATGGGTTGTGACAGACTGTTGCTGATGGTTTACAAACTGGTACAGAGGTAGGTGTGTGATTGAGTCCAGGCCCTGATAGAACTGTCTCCAAGCACCCTAATGAATCAGGCTTTGAGCGCTGGCTGCCTATGGCCCAAATGAGCACGCAGAAATTGGAGCTGGGGCTGCAACATGCTGGGGGAATACTCTGCTTGTGCTTATTTATCTATTTGGGCTTGAATTTCTCAACCTTTTGTACCCAAAGGTCCAATTAGCTGAGCATAACAATGGTTGCAGCTCCATCAGCGGTGGCCAGAGGACGCACTGATAAACACACAGGACACAGACAACTTTTAAAGCCTTTCTGTGAACTGCAGACGGAGCTTTAAATGCACCATAGAATCAAAGACTGCGTGGCCAAGCTGCCAACTGCGATGTTTTGACATCCCGTGAACTTTGCTTTGGAGGAAAAGGAGCAGATTCCTGAAATTGTAGTAATTGCGTGACACCAATTTGCACAGCAAGAGTGTGCCATTTGTAGCAAAGATAACTGCTGGAGACAGAACTGCACATTTTAGTCTGTCTAGTGATTATGTTGCTTATATTAAAGAACGGAGAATTGCTGTATGGATTAGAAAATGTGTTTGAAGATGATGTCCATTACATGCTAGGGCTATTTAATCCACTTCAGGAACAACCACGATGGATTCCAAGAAAAAAACTCTCATCTCTGAAGCAGGTGTTGTTTAGTTTGAGGGAATCAGACACACAATCAGAAGAAGTTCCAATTACTCCAATTAAGACTTGATTTGAGTAGATTTCACTTGACAAGTAAAATGATCTACCAATGGAGTAAGTCTTTTTTCTTAACTCAACCAACATATGTTTCTTATTTTAAGTACAAGAGTTGTTTTTCTCATCTTCAGTGTAACTAGGTGTTTACTTGACGCTTTGACAAAACTTTACAAAGCTGAGTGGATCTGGAGCCACCCCTGATTTCAGAGGGCATGATTGACAGGCAGATTAACTAATCAGAGAGACGTGTGCTCTATTAACGTCAAACATGGCTGCTTCCTGGTAAAAAATTAGAAAAATCTACAAAAGGGCATTTATTTTGCATATGTTTTTTTTTTTTTTAAACTTCTTCCTACTCCTTTTGAGCACAGGTACCAAATACGTACATGTACACATCCTTGTTTTTGTTTTGTTTTTTGTTAGTGTTGTTGATTTAATTTTACCTTGCTCAAATTAAAAGTATTGATTTGATTTGTATTTGTAAAAGGACTGAGAAACAGTGTGGATTTTTACAGAATCAATCATTGAAGAACCGAATTACATAGAAGAAGTTATATATTGTGTTCTGAGGAGATGTCTTCTGCATTTTAGAAACCCGTGCTACAAATTACCAGCTGTGGTTGGACCGTCTCAAGTTTGGAGGGAGGTTTTCACGCTCTATGGTCTGATTCCAGACTCTTGCAGGGCCTGTTTACACGAGAACACTTGCGGGTAAAATCGACAGAATATTTTATCGTAAGTGCCTTTCGTTTCGACGGTGACAGCGTTTTTGGATCTTAAAAACGCACAAATCTGAACCCACCCTCCAGAGTGGAAAAGTTGAATACACTGCCGTAGCGTTTCCGTCTACACTGCCCAAGATGCAAAACTGTGGTCAGATCTGCTCACGTCACGTACTCATTTACATCACATACATACAGTACACAGAAACAAACATGTCGGATGGTATGCATACCCAATCGAATTCCAAACACTTCTGCGTCACCGTATGCATGCAGAATTCCTCCTGAAAACGCTCGTCCAAATGTGGAATACACACAACCGGACTTTGTCACACAGAGCGTGTTTTTTGCGCCACGCCCTTTTAGGGAGAAAACTGTCCTTCAGAGCTAACATTCTGTCTTAGTGACCGTTGTTGTTCGTGTTAGACATGCCGAAGAGTTGCTGTGTGGTTGGGTGTGCCAACGGTAAAGCTGAGAAACCTTCGCTGAAATTCATTCCCCCGCCATCTCCTCAAAAACAGCTGCACCTTAATCCAGGTAACAGGTTAAAGCTTTTGCTGGCAAATGAATATTGGCCTAGTTATTAAAATCTTTGAAGCCTAATGAACAACATTATAATTAAATCAAGGACAAAGAACTACACCAAAAATAAATTGGACAAAAGAATACCAAGTAGGCCAACAGTTATCATCTATGACAGAAATGATGTTAGTTCTACATTAACTAGCTAATGTACTTTAAATCTGAGCCTGTAGTCAACTATACTCTGTTAAAATTCAAATATAAAGGCAAAAATACAGTTTTTTACCTGGAGACTCAATGAGATACAAATAAATGTGCAGGTATGACACTCGTGACTCTGAGTGGGGCTGTTGCTCTTTGTACATGGATTGAATTAAGCTTTTGTATGTATCTTTCACCGCCAACGGAAGGCAAAGTGGTAATGTATAGTAGTTATTTTGATTTGGTGTATTTTCTGTTATGAGCTACACCTGTATGAATTATGTTTATTGGCCGTAATTTGCATTAAAATTAATGAGAGGGGTCGTTTGTTTACCCCCAAAATGAGCCAGGAACGTCTCTCACCAGTCAAGTTCCTGGATGTGCCGGTCTAATGTATAAAAAGTGAAGACACGACGCCTCTTTTGTCTTCTGTTCAGACCGTCATCATATCAACGTAGCCTCAGACAGAATGTTGAAGGGTCTAGCTCAGGGGTGTCCAAACTTTTTTTCATCATGGGCCACATTTCTGGAACTCAATACAGTGAATAAATGAAATATGTGCAGGTTTAACACGTTAGAATGAGCCATCAGTCTTTATTCACGATAAGATCCTTCAACCACACACTAAATATGAAATATGAGCTTTATCAAGATAGATTTTCAAAAAAACTTGCAGTAAAAACTTAATTTTTAATTGATGCAAGTTAATTTGGGCCAATTCACCTGGACGTTTGAGGGCCAAGAAAAATTTGTCTGAGGGCCACGTTTGGCCCACGAGCCATAGTTTGGACATGCCTGGTCGAGCTGGTCAAACTAGATACAAGTCAAGTAATTTTAACTTGGAGAGATTTTAGTTTTTGTGGTGCAGATGCAGAAACTTGAAAATAAGATTTGAACTCTACAACAAAAGTCAAAGTGGTAATGTATTGAGGAGTCATTTTGATTTGGTGTATTTTCTGTTATTATCTACACCTAGGAGTTCTGTATGTATTAGTTTGCATTGAAGTTAATGAGAGGGGTCGTTTGTTTTCCCCCCAAAAAACGGCGGGAACGTCTCTCACCAGCCAAGCTCCTGGATGTGCCGGTCTAACTTATAAAAAGTGAAGACACGACGCCTCTTTTGTCTTCTGTTCAGACCGTCATCATATAAACGTAGCCTCAGACAGAATGTTGAAGGGTCTAGCTGGTCGGACAAACTAGATATATTTTCCTATTTCAAGTACAAGAAGACTTGCTCTATGCCGTCCAATACGACATGCTCTCAAGTCAAGTAATTTTAACTTGGAGAGATTTTAGTTTTTGTGGTGCAGACGCAGAAACATGAAAACAAGATTTGAACACTACAAAAGACGGTCATAAAGCATTATTGTCCCGGCCTGTTTTGTCATCCGGTCTGGACGTTCTATTGTGCCTTTGTTCCTGGTCCTCTTTTGTATCGGGGCATTCCAGCGGCGCGTGTGCACAGTGGGCTTCTACATGTGGAGAATGCTTGGACTTTAGAGTGTTTTATCCGGAGCCCCAGCCATCAATTTGTGCAGTTCTGGCGCTGGGTGGGTGCAGCGAATGTGAGTCTGTGTCTTTCTCGACAGTGGAGCTTAATTCTGTGGACTAATCAGAGCATATGGTCTCTACAGTCTTATGATGTGCTGAGAGGGATGGGATAAGGATGCTTGTCGTTAGCAGTGCCAGGCTTTTTGTAGAAGACACGCGCCACTGCCACACATTAAGGATCAGGACCTGCTGGAGCCCTGCTAATACTCCTCTTGGAAGTTGAAAGAGATTTTTTTTTTTTTCCCTATTGTGCTATGACTTTTGTTCAGATTCAGTTTATTGATGCTTTGCAGTGACGTCGCGCTGGGGGTGTTCTACGCGTATGTGCGCTGGCGGAACGTACACCAGTTACCATGGAGACACAATGCACACATTAGCGAACGCAGACGAGAAAGTTTTAAGCGAGTCGGGAAACTCAATACAATGCGACATTGATTTAAACAGCACATTTTCAGGAGTCGGTGATCAATACGAGTGTTCGTGGTCCTGTTTAGGAGTTTGATTTTCCAAAGGTGAGAGAGACTAACTCAAAAACTGCCAGCTAATGTGAGCTCGATTGCAACGGTAATGTGAAAGACCTTTTTCACAATGGCTGGAAGTGGTGCAATGTAGGGTAAACGTAACTCCCGGTTAATGCTTTTCTTTAACAAAATATCTGTGGAAATGCTTCATAAAGCTTAATTAATCTGCCCCAACACCAAATCTTCATCGAACAAGGTCAATGTGAAGAATCAACATGAAGAATTTATCCACAACTATCAAGAAAAGAAAGACAAAAACATAAAGGCGAACAACGACAAGCATTAGTGAACTACTCCTGAGCAAAACTAATATTATGGTCATGAATAAAACAGAAGTAATAAGTAATTCATTAAGATCGAATGCGACAGATGTTCACAGATTACATGTCTAACGTTTAGGTTCCGTCAACACTGGTACGTGTTCGAGTCGTTTTCGTTGTGGATGCAGTGTTCGGCCACACTAATCCGATTGAAAACGGCTCCAGAGACGGAATGATCTGGTGCTGCCAGCTCCCACGAATTCAGATCTGATCCGTGGACGCCTGAAAACGTTGATACGCTGATGTAGGTCTATGCGCCGCGATGTAATTCACTGCCAAAACACTAAGAGGGTAGAATATATGTCCATTCATATAGACAGTCTATGCATATGACCTGCAGACGTATAATCTCTGAAAAGTTTAACATGAACCATCTCCAACGCGAAAGAAGCACAGAATAGACTCACCATCAGCAGAACACCCCTCTGAGTTGTGTCCTTTAGTCCAAAAGCAGATGAACCACGTCAGGGCACAAGGAGCGAGCTGTTTTTTTTTTTTTTTTTTTTGAGCTTAGTTTATGCAAATTAGCCATGCGGTTTTAAGTTTTGTTTCTGTAAAACGTGAACAAATATGAGCAAAGCTGTGTGGATAGGGAAGGCTTGCGGACACAGAAATGATGTGTCTGGACTCAAATCTTTTCTGTCTATGCTAATATCTACATCATGAAATCGATTTTTAATTTTAATTGTAGAATCTGTCTGAGTTAACAAGTTACTTCTGCTTTAGTCATGACCGTAACGTTTGTTTTGCTCAAGCGTAGTTCACTAATGCTCGTTGTTGTTCGCTTTTACGTTTTCACCTTTCTTACCTTGATAGCTGTGGATAAATTCTTCATGGACAGAATATGTCCTTTAACGACCTTGTTGGATGAAGATTTGGTGATGGGGCAGATTTATGAAGCTGCTGGAAAATACACAAGACATTTCCACAGATATTTTGTCACAGAAAAGCTTTAACCGGGAGTTACGTTTACGCTACATCACGACACTTCCAGCTGTGAAAAAGGTCTATTGAGGCGTTTTTGTTTAACAGGAGAAATTAGCCTGATGTAGTTCCAACTAAGTCAAGTCTTTCTGGTCAGATTGCATTACAATAATAATCAGATTAATGTCTAACAAAGCCTCAGACAGAGCATGCTTACAGTTTGCATCACACCTCCAAATAACATTGATGATGTCAGTTGCAAAATGTCAATGACTGCACCTGCCTGTTCTTTGTTTGTGTTTTGGAGATTTAATTTTTTATTTTTTTTATTTTAGTCATTCACTGTGACTCCATAAGTGTGCCTCTGATTGTGTCTGCATATGTCAAGCGTGAGACCATCGATAATCCTGTCTACGCAGTTTTAAAAATGAGCCCTCAGCTTGTCATATATTAGGACTGGGTGTGAGATCATTTATTTCCTCCAAATCCTTGTGCTTATGTTTAAAATATGAAATGGGGTAATCCTGGTCCAGTGTGTGGAAGGGAAAATGCCAGCATTATTCTAGATTTGTGAGTGAAAGGCATTTGTGCTGCTCTTTAGCGTATGCCAGATAAACTAATGGCGGTATTTGGTTGGTAACTGCTCCATAATAGCTCATATTGTGATAAATCGTGATGAGGTGGGGGGAGTTTAACACTTGGGCTCTCTCGATCACAGTGGGTGATAAACATTGATCTTGTTTAATCTTGCCAGGCTGCTGCTAATGATGGGAGATGATGGTCCACACAGGACAGACTGCTCACTGGATTAGATATCTAAATGAGGATTTTATTCTCCTCCCCTCTTCCTCTTTCCCATTACCAATAAGCCATGCCCCAGTCACATGCTCCATCATAGTGAAGCGCATGTGACTAGTGTTGTGTGGCGCGTGTGTATGTCTGTACAACACAGACAATGAACAGTGCGTGTCTGTGTGTAATATTCCTGTGCATTCAGGCGTGCTTCATGTTTGAGGAAGACTCACGAGCCAAAGCCCTGTGCACTCTGTATCTAATATATTTGCAATGTGCAACACATTAGAGAAGCTTCAAACAAAAGCACAATGATGGTGTGCTCTCAGCATGGCTCCCCATGTGCTAAACAAACAGGCCTAGCTTCTAGTTTCAGTGATAGATTCATGCTGTCTCACCCATACACTGGGCCTTGTTTTCCCATTAAACTTGTGAAGCTTCTTCTGTTGCTTCTGCCTGGCCCGGAGCTCATTTTTCCTTGTGCTTCCATAGTGTGCACGGGACC
The DNA here is from genome assembly GCF_026225935.1 of Boleophthalmus pectinirostris. Lineage (NCBI taxonomy): Eukaryota > Metazoa > Chordata > Actinopteri > Gobiiformes > Gobiidae > Boleophthalmus > Boleophthalmus pectinirostris. The sequence goes on from NW_026571152.1 coordinate 35,443,982, forward strand.
GTGCGTGTGTTTGTTTACCTACAGTATACACACTTTTGTATGGGCAGATATCTAGAGGGGTCTGAGGACAGCCCCCATCCATCACTAACAGAGAGGGAAATGGAGAGTGGGACGATGTGGAAGAGAGATGGGGGTCTCCACAGGAAGCGGCGTCTGAAAAGAGCCGAGTGAGACTGAGGCAAGCGGATGAATGGATGGAGCGGTCCAGCCGCTCTGATTGAGCTGGTACTGTAGTCTATATCCTTTTGAGATAAGGCTGAGGAGCACTGCTCAGCAGCTTCCTCCCCCTGTAGCTTGAACTGAGCATGATAATAAGAAAGCGTGAATGGGGAAAATTGAATTAATGCTGCAGCACACCATAAAAGGCCTAACTATAATGCATTTTAAAATCCTATAATGAGCAGAGAGCTAAAATAATTTCACACTCCAGTGAAGAAGATGGGCCTATAACAGATTTTGGCCTGGCTGACACTGCCAGAGCTTTGTCATTTAATGGGACTCTAGGTGCAATATGTAAGAGGATACTTTCACTCTTTGGGGTACAACATTAGGCTGCTGATTCAATAGAGAATCAGGAGCTTAATCAGAGTTTACCTAAAGATCTCTCATCTACTACACTTCACATCTACACCGCATCACTTCACACACACATTGCATCACTTCAAATACACATCGCATATACATCATATGGACATCAAATAAGCATCACATGCACACATAAACACATCGCATACACATCATATAAACAGAACACACACATCACATACACATCACACACAGATCCAGTACCTCATCTGAACCTCTGTTACTGACAGGAGGTGAGAGAGAGTCCCACAGAGCCACATTTGTCATACAGTACTCCCTCATTACTCTCCATTAACAGTTCATTATGTGACCCAACAGGAGTACGACTTCAGCCCTATCCTGTATTTCTCTCACACACAGGACGCATACTAAAAACATGCAAAAGCTGCGGTACTCCTGAACATCTCTGTGCGAGCAGAGAATCAGTATTTTCACCCCCACAAGCTCTCAGCTCTCCTATCTTCATCATTACAGCTGCACCAGTATGAAGCTAAAATTACCTCTATCATCAAGCCACGGGTAAAGAGAAAGATAGAGCTCTGACACATAGTAACACTAACAGACGGCCGCTGATAGAGACTAATGACCAAATGAAAGCTGCAGTCTGAACACAGCACCTCCCTGGTGAGATGGAAAAACACTACGTGGCATTAACAGCCACAGCTCCCACACTGCTCCTGTGTTTGGACATCAGACTCCAGCCCGCACACCTATCTGCACAGGCCTTTCTACTGTACAGTTTCAGAGGATTTCTTTGAACCGCTCACTTAACCATGGATGGCTCTGGACCAGCGGAGATCTCATGTCTTTTGTAGAATATGCACAGCTCCCCATGCGCACAGATGTAACAGAATGTATGGACAAATGAGCCTGTCAAGATAATTACTATATCAGCTTATCGTTCAATATATAAAAGCTGGAACACTGCATTTTTAGCTCAGTATGTATCATTTCTGCTTTTTCTTTGCAGTAATGGGCACATTTTTGTTATTTCAGTAGCTATAGAGGGCTGAATACATAACGTCCATGGCAAATTATTACATTACTTTTATTATATTTTCATTATGACATGTCTAGTAGAATGTATGGACAAATGACACATGAGTGAACATATAAGGCAATGTCAAATACACTCAGTGGTCCATTCTAAGTTCATGTTTATTTAAAATTGGACCGTGGTAGTCATCTGTACTGTCACTACCCAATTTGAGTCATTTGCCAGCAATATTTTCATTATTTTACTCACCAGACACAGTTACAAATGCTATGTCAGTTGAATCCTTAGTTTGTCATTTAAGTTAAACAGAGTTGTAAAATAACGTACAGCCGTAATCACAAAACACATTAAACATTACACACAAATCAGTGGCCTCGAGCTCTTTAGATAAATGGAGTTAACATGAATATTACACTTATATTTAATAAGGATGTAACGAAATCCAAATCTCATGGTACGATATTATCACGCTATGTATCTCACTGTACGATATTTATTGCGATATTTTGAGGATGGGACGCTTTTTTGCTTTTAAAATACCTTGGCAATGTTTTGGTGTGAATTATTTCTATCATAATCCCAAGAATTCAAGTAAAAAATATGTTCTTCATGTTGTCTGTGCTGAAATGAATCATGGGATATGTAGTTTCTGATGTTTACAAGCTGTTGCTACTATAAAACCATGCATTTAACTTGTGATTCGATATATTGTGACAGTCCACAATATTATTGTGAGACTTTTGACGATACGATATCATGATATTTGGGTTATTGTTACATCCCTAATATATAATTTACAAAATAAAATAAACATATGTAAAGAATAATAAAAATAGATGGCATATTAAATGTAGTTTGTCCACCAGTGACACAGGAGTGAACATACAAAGGCATACAAAAGTCAATTACGCTTCAATAGTCCCACACATATACACACACACGCACGCACACACAACCAAAGCCATGCACACAGTTTGTTCATGTGTGGATGGACCAAACATGTTGGCTCCGAGCTGGAAAAATCAAAGTCCATAGATCCACACAGCACACTGAAGTAGAAATGCACCAAATCTGATTTCAGCGCCGTTACTGAAACATTTGCTGAATCTGTTGTCAGTTTCCAAATATCGCTTCAGTCGATATCCTGGTTTGCCGTATAAATTCATGTAATAGGACTATTTACTGGTTGTAATCGGCTCAGAAAGTCTCATAATGTTTGAACTTTTGCTCTAGAACTTGAGATAAACAACAGCGACATAACACTTTTGGATCGGCTTTGTCTTATTTTATTTTTGTATAAAGAAAATAAATGCTGTTTTCAGTCTCTTTACTGGCATTGGTTAATATCAAGAATCGACTTAAAGGTGCATTGTGTAACTTTTCTCGTGGAGGGTCCGCTACCTGTTGGTCTTCATAAGTATTTTATTCCAAATCCACTTTATTCATATTGCACATTTTTACAAACAAGGAGTTTCCAAAGACAACAAAAAGGTAAATTGCTAAAATTTTATCAGACCAGTCCTACAACAATTAAACAAGTAAAATCATATTGCTTTGCCTAAATGTTCCACAGCATTCAACTTTTCTATCTCCATGGAAACAAGAATACCACGAGGCCAAGTTACGGGTTAGATTTGCGAAGAGGCAAACTCGCACTTTATCAGTGCATTTTTAAGCAATAAAAACACATAATAGAATAAATGTTAGATACTTTTTTTTTTTTTTTATATATCATAGTGTGAAACATTCCTGACAACCCTACCCAGGCACAGTAATAACATGCAGTAGTAGTAGTAGTAGTAGTAGTTAGGGGTGTAATGGTACACAAAAATCACAGTTCGGTATGTACCTCGGTTTTGAGGTCATGGTTCGGTTCATTTTCAGTACAGTATAGGAACAAAATGCAAATTATTAAACCAACAATTTGTTTTAATGTTACACAAATGGGAAAATAAAATAATTGCAAAGTTGCTGCTTGGAAATATTAATAACGTAAATAAAATATTCTCGAAGATTCTGTGCTGGCAAAAGGTGAAAGTGAGGCCTGTAGTTTTGCGTGGATTCACATGGTTTGGAGAGATGTAGTCAAGGCGGGGGGCAATTGTTGTCAAGGTGGCCACCTTAACTTTAAAGCACTGCAGGAACCACTGCCACCCCAATCACGGACGACTGGGGTGGCAATATAAAATATTAAAGATGAATGTGTTAATATTAAAGAGCAGAGCCTTCCGTGTAGCTGCACATGTATGTAGTGGAGGAATGTAAACACACACTCGTGCACAGCCCTTTACCAAACTGAACATCCATACACATACACTCTTACACCCCTAATAGTAGTAGTAGTAGTAAAAGTTGCACAGTGCACCTTTTAAAGCCATAGTATCGAAATCAGTATCAGAACTGAAAAAACTGGTGGACACTTATACTGAAGAGCTGTTCACATTTTTATTCCTTATGTCCCGTTCCTGGAGATTGCACTAGAATATTCCATCTCAGTGTGTCATTTATATTAACTCTTGTTGCCACCTTTTCAAATGACTTTTGCCTGCCGTAAACTGTGCCTCGTAGAATCATGTCATTTTGTGCGTTGTGTGAGTCAGTGGGTGGAAGGTGGGTGAGTGCACAATAGATTGGAATGAATGTACGTATGCTTGACTGCCTATCATTTCTATACTAAGTGTCTGTTTGAATAGGAGCCGCCTTGTTTCATCGCACACTGAGAACACACACCGAACACAAAGACTAGTTCACAACTGTAATTACTGTATGTATCATGTTGTAGACAGTCATGAAAAATGTTTCACTCTTGATGTATTGTTTATGTAAATGAGCTTTGTACCTGTTTTCACACACACACACATACACATACAGGCATATACACACAGACTTAAACATATACATGCACGCAGGCAGTCACACACAAATACACACATGCACACAGACACACACACAAACACACACAGACATGCACGCAGGAAGACACACACAAATATACACGCACACAAACACACACAGATACAGACACACGCACATGCACACACAGACACGAATGCACACGGACATGCATACACAGAAACACAAACAAATGCACACGCATACACACAGATACAAACGTACACACACATATACACACAGACACACACACAAACAAATGCACATATGCACACACACACAGACACACACACAGGCACACACATGCACACGCACACAGGCACACATATGCACACGCACACAGACACAGGCACACATATGTACACGCACACAGACACAGGCACACATATGCACACGCACACAGATACAGGTGCACATATGCACACGCACACAGACACAGGCACACATATGCACATATGCACAGGCACATAGACACAGGTGCACATATGTACACACACACAGATACAGGCACACATATGTACACGCACAAATACAGACACAGACATACACACACAAACAGATGCACACGCACATACACACACTGAAGTCAGTCTTTGTAATCCCTCATGTGTTCAGGTAGTCATCTATTCACATACACCACACATTAAACTTGTATGTTGTGAGTATGTTTATTTAGTGGCACTGGCCCATAGACTGTTTATATAAATGTACATACCTAACCCGCTAGCCGCCGTGTTCCAAACAGGAAGTGAACATGGACTCGCTTCTGGCTCCATCGACATTTCCAATTGACTTTACATTGAGAAATTGTCACCCCTCTCTGTAACTGCTACTGTGAGCCTCATCATTTTAGTCTTAAAAAAATGTTTGTACTAACCTATTCTACATGATCCTGATGTTTTTATTTAGCTATTTTGTCTGTAAATAAATTCCTATTCCTAATATGGGTCTGGCTCCAAATGCATCTTATAACTGGTAGCATTAAATATTTCACGCACATCATCTGGCCTCAAAGCTTTTTAGCTGTTAAAGTTAAATATGGTGTTATCATGAACTTTGGGCTTATATTAAACTTAAAATAAAATGAGCATATTTCAAGAATAATAAAAATAGCATATTACATGTAGTTTGTCTGTATATGTGTTGGTGTAGTAAGTGACAAGTGTTTGTGTGTTTGTGCAGAAGTGTCTGGGCGTTGGGGAATGACATGTACTGTAATCTTGAAGTATTGGTTTTTCTTGCTCTTCAGATCAGTACTTCAGTGCATGGTGTATGTAAATGCAGCATACACTGAAGTACTGATCTGACACACTGAACTCGTCTGTTGTGAGAATGTTTATCTAGGGGTATTGGTCCGTAAACTGTATATAAATTGAACATAGCCGCCACATTCCATATAGGAAGTGTTCATGGGTGCGCTTTCGGCTCCATCGACATTTCCAATTGACATAACATTGAGAAATTTTCACTCCTCTCTCTGTAACTGCTGCAGTAAGCCTCATCATTTTGGTCTTCAAAAATGTTCGTACTAACCCATTCTACATGATCCTAGTATTTTTATTTAGCTATTTTATCTAGAAATACATTTTTATTCCTAATATGGGCCTTCAAATTGGCCCTACAACTGCTAGCGACTCCGTTACAGGATTTTATTAAAGTAAAGATCGTCAGTGGGATGGGAACTAGTGCCACAGCCCGGGGGGAATGTGAGGTCCCACACAGACGCACTACATTCGGACAATGTGAGTCTCAGTCAAACGCACTAAGTTTTGGAACAGTCTCCCATTATCAATAAGAGAAACTCCAACACTGGCCACTTTGAAATCCCACTTGAAACAGTGGCTAAGGGAAAACCAGACTTGTGGGCACTTTTAGTTTAGAACTGTCACTTGTTATTTGTTAAATTTGTGGTGTTACCTGCCGAGGGACTACAGATGGAAATTAGCATTCTTGCTGTAATCTGGTGTATTTACTCTGCAATGTTGTAGATGTTCATTAATATGCACTGTCCTTATTAAATGAATAAATGCATAAATAAATAAATATTTCACACACATCAGCTGGCCTCAAGCTTTTTAAATTAGCTAAATATGGTGTTATCATTTAGCCAGGCTGGCGCTACCTAGTGCCTCCGCTGAATTTCATTTCTCTCCAGCAACTAGGTCAAGAATCGGAATACAAAACCACAGAAGTGAAAGCTCGGGCACCAGCCAGTCAGCGAAGAGCCATACATTTATTGTTGTCAAGCGTCCCATTAGCAACGCATTACATACATGACGACCAAAGAGCAGTGATTGGTTAAATGATAAAAAGTACCCACCTACTGCCCAGCCAACGAATTCCAACACTGCGAGGTTAAATGGTTTCTACGAAGTGAAACCGGCTGATGAATCAGGCTAATTATCATTAACTTTGGGCTTATATTAAACTTAAAATAAACAAATAAATAATGTTTGTGCAGAAACATTTGGGCATTGGGGAATGACATGGACATGTACTGATCTGACACAAAAGGAAGTGTTCATGGGTGCGCTTTGGGGTCCACGGACGTTTCCAATTGACTTTTCATTGAAAAATTGTCACTCCTCTCTCTGTAACCGCAGCAGTGAGCCTCGCCATTTTTGGTCTTAAAATGTTCATATTAACCCACTCCACATGATCCTGGTGTTTTTATTTTGCTATATTGTCCGTAAATCAATTCCTGTTCCCAATATGGACCTGCTTCCAAATCCCTAGTCCAATTGTGGATACAGTCTAAACCTTGGCGTGAAAATGCAAAGTTCTTTCGTGTATCTATAATACATATCCAGCACTACATTGCATTTTATTTAGTCAGCTGTCTCCTGGCTCTGAAAAGCATCTCACCTGTTTGGCCCAGTGGGTCATCGGCCCCGATTATACTCAAACAGCCCTCTATAGTACTAGACCGTCTCTCTCTATACATGTTTGTGTTAGTACTCTTGACATTTCCTTTTATAATGGAAAGTGGCATTTAAGCGTCTAACCAGAGTCAAGGCCAGCAGATGTATAATGAGTGACAGTCTGAGCCTCTCTGAAAGCTTTGTATGTTTCTCTCCATACAGAACACATGCCATGCACTTGTAACATTATGAGATTTATTGGTAGCTTTCAGATTGTAGAATGTACAAACGTCATAGACAGATCTCCCCGTTGATTACCATGTACTGCACCATGAAATATCCAAAAGGTTAATGCACAAATGCTGAACCTGATCATTTCTATAAGTGACTAGACCTTTGAACTAACTGTATAATAACAATCATCAGCATTTTAAAAGGTGTATTGTGCAGTCTCCATCAGATGCTTTTCTTCATGAAGGTGTTTTTGCTTTGTATGGAATGTTTCACAGTATGGCATGAAACCTTTTTATGTTCATGGAGATCAAACCAGGCCAAGTTATAGGTCAGATCTGTGGAGAGGCGACCCCACTCACAGTCAGAACGCCTGTTTTTCTAGCATTTTTGAGCTATGAAACCACCTGTAATTGAATAAATGTAAGGTAGAGCTGTTTAATGTCACACTGTGGAACATTCTAGGCCAGGGCGGGCAAACTTTTTGGGTTCTAAAATTTGATGGAAGGGTTCCAGATTAGGAGCAGTTTTTTGGTAACCCACCTCATGAGAAAAAAATAACCTGGGATATGTTTTCTACATACCACATGTTATTGAAATATCCCATCATTGAAAATCATTACAAAGCATTACAACAAAATATCTGCCTTTCAAGTCCCACGGTATTTACTATTTATTCAAATGACTTTTAAAACACAGAAAATTATCATTTTTCAAGTTTGGCTGGCCGGATTAAAAAGATTAAAGGGCCGCTTATGGCCCCCAGGCCGTAGTTTGCCCTCCCCTGTTCTAGGCAAAGCAATGGCATATCCATAGAAACAAGCAGGTGACGGACTCCCAACCGAAAAGTTACATAGTGCACCTTTAACAAAAATAACTTAATTGTGGTTATAGTCACTTTTTATGTTGATTTAAATTCAAGAGGTACAGGTCAGATCTGTGGATAGTAGGGTTGGGCGGTAATACGGTATTATGGTAGCCCATAGTATCATAAAGTAGTAACAGTATCAGTTTCATTACCGTCATTTAAAAAATCTGCAGCGCATAAGAACCTAATATAATGTTATAATTTATTGATATCTAAATTTGTTTGCTCAGCACAAATGAATGCGTGGTTGTATTTTCAATGTAATACGATCACGATTTAAAACTAATAGTGTCTATAATGTTTCTTTTAACTGCGTGGGGAGATGACGTTCGATTTGTTTGTTCCGTTGTCACGTGACGCTCATAAGGGAGACTAAGACAAGGTGGCAAGTCTGGCTGCAAGCAAGTTGCCCCCCCCAAAAAAAAACAAAACAAATTCTTCTGCAATTTGGCAGCATTTTGGCTTCAGGCACACATTTGTTTACATTTTACAGAAACAAAACTTAAAACTGCATGGCTCATTTGCATAAATTATAAAGTGCTGATAAAAACAGCTCTTTCCTTTTGTGCTCATGTCTCAGCTTCTGTCAGACTAAACGACACGACTTAGTGGAAAACAAGTGTTCTCTCTGTTTGAGGATGTGCTGCTGATGGTGAGTCTGTTCTGTGTGTGTATCGTGTTGGAGATGGTTCATGTGAAACTTTTTCAGAGATTTTAAGTCTGCAGGTCATATGCATAGACCGTATGAGTTCGTAGTTTACCAAAGTCGTACTAAAACATTTTGGTAATACGGTAATGTCGTATACCCCGGTAAAATCCTGAGGAGATTTAACGGTATCAAAATTTGGATACCGCCCATCCTTAGTGGAGAGGCAACCTCGCTCAAAGTCAGAATGCCTGTTTTTTGGGTATTTTTAAGCAGTAAAACCACCTGTCATTGAATAAATTAATTGAATTTTTATTGCGATTTCAATTAATATTTATTTATTTTAAATATAGAGTTTGTAGGAAGGCTGGATGTATAATTTATTTTTGATACATTTATGTTTTTCTATGTCTTGTTTCATGTTCAAAGTACACTTTATTAATTTTATGTTTTATACGTCACAAAACTGCTCTAAGATTCATATTTGTAGCCTGTATTAAATTATCAATAATAAAGTGTTGTTTTTTTTTGAGAGAGAGAGAGAGAAATGCTGAATAAATACATCATATAATCGTATTTTTTTTCCATAATCGAGCAGCCCCAGAATAAATATTAGACAGAGCTGCTTAATGTCACAGTGTGGAACATTTAAGGCAGATCAGTGGCATATCCATAGAAACGAGCAGGTGATGTACTTACACAGTGCACCTTAAAATATTGTTTGCCCATAGAATGTTCTGATATCATCTGAAACGCGTCTATTTCTCAAGAGCAGGGACTATGCTAATGGTTCCTTTTGTATTTTATGCAAACAAAGACAGTTTATTAGTACCAGCGTGTGGGAAGTCATTCAAATTGAAGGCTTTCACACACAATCAGAGTTTTTTTTTAAGATCCTTATTGATTATATGAAGTCAAAGTCAGAAATCAATAGGCTGTCCTTTGTCTATGAAGGACTCAGGGGAGCACGGAAATAAGGCTTTATCTCGGCTACAATATGTTTTTCTTTTGCTGTAGAACAACATAGAAATTGGACAGGCTTATTTCCCAAAAGTATTATATCTAAAAGAGATATGCTATTTGAATTCGGTCGACAAATACATGGGCTGCTATAAGAACAAAAGTGCTCATGTTTTCTATTCTCTTTTGGAAAAGCACATGATGAAGACGCCTGAAAAGAAGCACCAGAGCGTGACTCATATTCTGTCTAAGGCCAAACATTCGGGTTGGATGCAAATTCTGTCTGTCTGGCAACATCGACAGTTTATCGGTTTGAAAATAATCACGTCTTAGATTGAATAAAATATGCAGTGTTTTCTATATCTACCTTGTGATGTCATGAAGCGGGTGTTTTTAAGTTCACATTTACCTTTTTACCTTTTGTTCAGCAGAGATGAGCAATTCCAGAGCTGAAATTGTCCAAACGATTCTAGTGAAGGTATATAGACTTTAAAAACACAGTGGAGCACTTCCTGTATTCGATATATATTGACATTTATCGGTTTGAAAATAATCAGGTAATGTTCAATCCAATCCACATTTTATAAACATGACAGTTTCCAAAGTGCTGCAAGAGACAAATTATTACAATAAAAGACAGTAAATAATAAATAAAATAAATACATTAAAAAGTGTAAAAAAAATATAATAAATAATAATAATAATATAATAATAATAATAATAATAATAATAATAATAATAATAATAAATAATAATAATAATAATAATAAATAAATAAAATAAGGTGTATGGAGTTTAAAAACACAGTGGAGCACTTCCTGTATTTGGTATACATTGACAGTTACAGTTTGAAAATAATAATAATTTATTATTTATTATATTTATACAGCAGATTTTTATAAACAGGACAGTTTCCAAAGTTAAATTACTACAATAAAAGACAGTAAATCATAAATAAAATCAATAAATAAAAAAAGTGTGTTAAAATGCTTAAAGCTAAAAATGATAAACAAAATAATACTACTACTAACTACTACTACTACTACTACTACTACTACTACTACTACTACTACTACTACTACTACTACTACTACTACTACTACTACTACTACTACTAATAACTAATAATAATAATAATAATAATAATAATAATAATAATAATAATAAACCACACAGCTCACACGGTGTTGAAATCCAGAGAGTAAAAGTGGGTCTTAAAACAAGATTGTGAGTCTTACAGTGAAAAAAATATGCAATGTTTTCTGTAACTTTAGCAGATTCTGTGATTTAATATGTCTCAAGACTATAAAAATAGAATAAAAACAAATAAAACAAATGCTCTGTTCCATCTTGCAGCTGTTGTCTTGAAAACTACTGCTTCATGACATCACCTTTTACCGTCAGTTCAGTAGAGATCGGCAATTCCTGGGCTGAAATCGTTCAAATGATTCTAGTGAAGGTGTACACATGTACACAGGTGTATACATTGACAAAATGATGTGATTATTTTCAGAGTCTTATATTAAAGGTCCTGTATTACACAAAATGCATTCTTAAGAGCTTGAAACCATGTTATAATGTTGTTGTGACCCTTTATTATTAGTCTGTCTACATCTCCGAAGCTCAAAATGCTCTGTTCCACCTTGTGATGTCATGAAGTGGTAGAGATTGGCAAATTCCAGGGCTGAAATAAAAAAAAAAAAGATTCTAGAGAAGGTGTACTGAGTTTAAGTCTACGTTTATATGATGACGGTCTGAACAAAAGACACAAAATTGGCGTCGCGTCTTCACTTTTATTTTCGCGTTTAGACGAGCGTTTTTGGGAGGAAATCTGCGTGCATATGGTGACGCAGAAGTGTGTGTGACGTAAATGTTTACACGACGTGAGCAGATTTGACCAGAGTTTTGTGTCTTGGGCAGTGCAGATGGAAACGCTATGGCGGAGCATATTCAACTTTTCCACTCTGGAGGCCGGTTTCAGATTTTTGCGTTTTAAAGCACCAAAAACACTGTAACCGTCTACACGAAAGGCACTTTTGATAAAATATTTTGTTTATGTTATTAGGTTCTTTCAGACCAAAAGTTTGTTTTCATACCTGACAGTTTCGACTGGTCCCTGCGGTCTTTCTCAGAGTGGTCACGTGATGTTGTTGTGACGTGTCCGGTCAGCTGATTTATACAGATTTTGGCGCTGTATTCCTACCAGTGGAGGCGGTGGGACAGAGCAAACGTCAATGGGACAGAGGAAAACAAACAAGTCTTTGGATTAAAGACACAGTCGAAATACATAAACGTGCCCACGGGACGATAAACCGGGACGAGGGGGCTTTTTTTACTCTCACACACCTGGGATACTGTCCTGAGGAAGTCGGACTGCAAATGGCGCTGTTGTCCTGCCTCCACCGGTAGGAAGACAGCGCCAAAATCTGTATAAATCATCTGACCGGACACGTCACAGCAACATCACGTGACCACTCTGAGGAAGACCACGAGTGAGCAGTCGAAACTGTCAGGTATGAAAACAAACTCTTGGTCTGAAAAAAATAAAAAACCTAATGACATAACATAAATTACTGGTAGACCAAATGAACCTCACTGGACTAAAATATTGTGTCGTTTTTACCTGCAAGCGTTCTCGTGTCAACAGACCCTAAAAAGAGAACTTCCAGTATTACCATCACAAGTTGGAACAGAGTGTTGTTGTTTGACAGAAGAACACACCTCAAATATGCAGGTTTTGTGCGTTAAACATGCGAATGAAACAAAACCAAACTCCAGGTCTGTTTGTGAAGAGGAAACAACATTCATATTATAACAAAGATCTGCAAAAATAAATAAAAAATGCAGTGTTTTCTATATCTTGATTCTGTGATTTAATACACCTCAAGACTATAAACATAAAACAAAAAACCCGACATAAAAGTAAAAACTCTTGTACGAATTCTCATAAACCTCTCACATATGTCCTTGCCTTCACTCTACAAAACCACAGAAAGCGTTTTTAATCATAGCTGGAATACAAAGGTGAAAGACTGAGACTGTGCGGCTCGGGGAGGATGACTTAAAACATCTGCTCTGCTCACAAGTCACGGCGTAATGTAAACTGACTGACAATAGCACTTCAATGCATCGGAGCATTCATAATAGAATCCGGCCTCACATCCATAAATAATAATAACTACATAATCTTCAGAAAGCGTGTGCGTAAGTCATCTGTTCTGACATGCTTCGATGTCTAGGAAGTCACTTAAGGAAGGCTCTTAATGTGTCATAATGTGATATACACTCCTTAGGCAGATTAGGCTAAAGCTGAACGGCAAAAAGTAATATCGAGGCAAATTAAAATGACTTTAAGATGCGCTGTGTAACTTTTTGCTTGTTTCTATGTCATTGCTCTGCCTGGATTTGTTTTTTTTACACAATGTGACATTAAACAGCTCTACCTTACATTTATTCAATTACAAGTGGTTTTATAGCTCAAAAATACCTAGAAAAACTGAAATTCTGACTGTGAATGGGGTCGCTTCTCCACGGATCTGACCTGTAACTTGCTCCGGTTTGGTCTCCATGAAGATAGAACGGTTTAATGCCATACTGTGGGACATTCCAGACAAAGCAATAATATTTCCAAGGTGAAAAGCCTCAAGTGATGGACCCTCCATCAGAAAAGTTACACAATGCACCATTAAATTTAGAACATTTTCTTTTTACTTTTACCTTCTCCTCCTCAAGACTCTTATCTTTTATTATTATTCTTGTTCATTATTATTATTATTATTATTATTAGTAGTAGTAGTAGTAGTAGTAGTAGTAGTAGTAGTAGTAGTAGTAGTAGTAGTAGTAGTTTATTTATTTATTTATTTTTTGCTGCCTTTGCACTGAACGAGGACTTTAAGATGCGCTGTGTAACTTTTTGCTTGTTTCTATGGAGATGCCATTGCTCTGCCTGGATTTTATTTTTATTTTTTTTGCAGAGTATGACATTGAACAACTCTACATTATATTTATTCAATTACAAGTGGTTTTATCGCTCAAAAATACCTAGAAAAACTGAAATTCTGACTGTGAATGGGATCGCTTCTCCACGGATCTGACCTGTAACTTGGTCTGGTTTAGTCTTGATGAAGATAGAACGGATTAATGCCATACTGTGGGACATTCCAGACAAAGCAATAACATTTCCATGCCAGGTGACGGATCCTCCACCTGAAAAGTTACACAATACACTTTTAAATTAAGAACATTTATTTTTACATTTACCTCCTCGTCTCCATGGAGATGTAGTTGCTTTGTCCAGAATGTTCCACAGTATTGTATTAAATGGTAGGAATGTAACAATATCCAAATCTCTCAATACAATATTATCACGATATGCATCTCACGGTACGATATTTCTTGCGATATTTTGAAGAGGCCGACATAAATGTAGATGGGACACTTTTTTTTGCTTTCAAAACACAGTGACAAGATTTTGGTGTGAATTATTTCCATCATAATCTTTAAATTTCAAGTAAAAACATATATTTTCATTTTCGTCTGCTCTGAAATGAATCATGGGATATGTGGTTCCCGATGTTCACAAGCTGTTACTACTATAAAACCATACATTTAAGCAAAAGAACTTATAATTTGATATTATTGTGAGACTTTTGACGATACAGTATCACGATATTTCGGTTATTGTTACATCTCTATTAGACGTATCTACATTATCTCCATGGAGACAAAAAGTGACATCACAACAAGCCAAGTAACATGTCATATCTATGGAGTGGCAGCCCTACTTGGGTTTTTATGCTCTAGAAACTCTTGTGATTGAATGCAAGATAGACAGACCATTCTCCAGAAAAGTTACACAATACACTGTTAATTCAAGCAAATATTACATTTTGTTTTGTTATTTTATGTGTATGTTTTTTGGTGGGAGGGTCCGTCAAATACTTTTCTCCATGGAATTTTTTTTATAGCTTTGTCCAGAATGTTTCACAGTATGGCATTAAACCTTTCTATCTTCATGGAAACCAAACCAGACCAAGTTACAGGTCAGATCTGTGGAGAGGTGACCCCGCTCACAGTCAGAATTTCTGTCTTTCAAGGTATTTTTGAGCTATAAAACCACCTGTAGTTGAATAAATATAAGGTAGAGTTGTTTAAAGGTTGTATGGAGGATTTTTTTTTTGTTTCAAATTGTCAATGATACATTATAGAGGTGCAGTAGCCTTGTAATTATGATGACCAAAAAAAAGAGAATATAAAAATTCATCAACTCTGGACGTGGTGGGTCCAGCTACACATTTGCCAATAGATAACGACACTGCCTCGTTATCTGTGAGCTGACAGGCTGTCAATCAATCTCCCTACGTTTCTAGCGTAACTGACTTGCCTGCGCTGCCGGTACGTGGTTTACGTACGACTGTCACGCAGTCCACAGACGCAAGACGCACAGACGCTGTTTACTCCACCAACGCAACAGTTCTTAGCGGCTTTTTTTGACCTATATCTTCCTCGCAGTTCGCACAAAGTTTGTTGCAATGGCGACAAGAATCCAGGAGCAGTTCGCCGCAAAAGAAAGTCCGTTTTTGAGGTCGCTGAAAGAAGAAGACAAGGGGAAAAGCAGCGAAGCCAAACTAAAGTGATTCTTGAAGATTAATTCCAGCGATGGCGCGACTGAAGCAGACGCAGGGTCTAAAGACTGACGCACTGGTCCACAAATTACTCCTGGACAGGAAACTTCTGCTTATTATGAAAACTTACTTTATTTCCAAGAGCTAGACAAACGTTTTTCAGGACACGAAAGCGATATCCTATGTCTGAAAAAGTAATTTTCAAGGCAAAGAAAGAGTCTGCTTGCTGCTGCGTGTTGTAGCTTGTTCATTCGCACTGAATCTCCGCGCACTCTTCTCTGCACCCCCTTTCCTGCTCCTGTCCCCGCTGCCTGATCCGCTCTTCCCCCTGCTCCTCACTTCTCCGGGCACGGAATCTCCACGCACCGCTCCCCTCTCCCCTCTCTCTCCTCTCCTCTCTCCCTCTCCCTGCTCCGCTCTTCTCCCTGCTCCTCACTTCTCGTCCGCGCACGAAATGTCAGCGCACCCGCTCCTCACTTCTCCGCCTTGCCTAACCAACACTGTAGTTAGTTGTTTACAACTAACTACAGTGCAGCTCACCGGCTGTAAACAAACCTGTTTCTGGCGTAAAGAGGAGGCGGGAGGAGGCGTTTCTACGTAGGAGCTGTAGGGGAGGGGGGGTGGTTTCACGCATGCGCAACATTTGAAAAAGGACAAACAGTCTCTGGATTTCTCGTTCCTTGGAAAATCCTCTATACAACCTTTAATGTCACACTGTGGAACATTCCAGACAACGCAATGACATCTCCATAGAAACAAGAAGGTGACGGACCCTCCATTAGAAGTTACACAATGCATCTTTAAGTGTAGCAAGATGTATTTTCATATTTTCAGTACAAAAAGTCTAAAGTCGGTCGATAATTTTACTTGTCAAATGAAGTATACTCAAATCATTATAAAAACGTCTTAACTGATGTAATCTTGACTTGTCTAGATGTGAGTTTTTGCCGTGTGTCAGTCATAGTTTCTGTTTTGACCTGTTTTTGTCCCAAAGAACAAGCAGCTCTGCACTGCAGCTGTGACAATTACCTCCATTGTTTTTGTGTCTCTCTAAAAGTGACTAATGCACTTTTCATGCGCAAATTTTTATCTGTTTATTTATTTTTGTTTTCCCTCTGATTCATGTCAAGATAAGGCCAGACATTTTGTTCATAGTGCGTTTGCTTTTCTGACTGACAAAAGCACAAAGGGCTTAAAGGGCCCACTGTTTTCTGACCTATGTTATAATGTTGTTACCTCATTAGAAACACACCTAGAGTTGTGTTTTTTGCTTCATTCACACATGTTTAACACACAAACTCCGCAAATTTATGCTTCTTAGTTCTTCTCGCAAACACAAAACACTCTGTTCCACCTTGTGATGTCATGTGGTAATACAGGAAGTGCTTCACTGTTTTTAAACTCCTTATACCTTCTCTAGAATCATTTGGATAATTTCAGTCCTGGAATTGCCAATCTCCACTGAACAAAAGGTAAAAGGAGCTGCTAACGTGAAAACTAAACAGAAAACACAACTCTAGGTATGTTTTTGAGGAAATACCGTATTTTTTGGACTATAAGTTGCACTTTTTTTTATGGTTTGGGTGGTTCTGTGACTTATACTCCAGTGCATCTTACATATTAAAATTTTCGCTCTAGGCTTGTGTGCTAGTGTCTGCTACCACTGTCACTTGGCTCTACTGCACATGTCTCCTGCAGAAAGAGCCTCTGTCCCGTCTGTATCATGTCAGTCAATCGCACCATTACTTCTGCACCACTGAAAAATTTAAAACAAACTTATAAAGATGACTGAGAAGACTGAACACAAATGCCCCCAAAAGAAAATCATATTTTGCAGATTAGAAGGTGCAAGTAGTGAAATATGCTGCCAGAAACGGTAATCGAGCAGCAAAGAAAGTTTGGAGTGAGCGAGAAACTTTTGACAATCGGGAGGTAGAGCCCTTCACCGAGTCTGGTACCTGCGGGTATGTTTCATTTCATTTTGTGGATGTAATTCTTGAAGTGGTAACTTTTCAATTCTTATTCTGATGGATGCTTCAGTTAGAATGCTTGTAATTTGTGTGTGATTTATCGCAGCCACGGGCGGGTAACGGGTGGAATGTTAATGTGTCCGGGAGGGTGCGGGTTTAACTTTGATAAATCACAGCTTACAGGGCGGGTGTGGTGCTGTAATGCGCGGGTGCGGGTCTTCAAAACTGGACCCGTGCAGGACTCTGACAGGAGGGTGTGCCCTGCAACAAAGCCGGGACTCCAATGACAACTGAAACCATCCTGTCGGGATTCAGAAAGGCCGGAATAATTCTAACTGGAACTGATGCTGAGTCTGACGACAGCGACACAGAAGAGGAAGCAACGCTCTGTTTACCTCCGGAGGTCACTCAGAAGTGACACTGAGAATGAAGAACTCTATGGATTTAGTGATCTGGAGTGAGATGGAGAGTTTGGTAATATGTTACGTTGTCTGCCTTTTAAGATGAAATGTCGGTTCCTGGTCTCTGATTTTAGAAAATACATTTACTCCAAAAACTGTGACTTAATTTATGTTTTTTTCTTCTTCATAACAAATTTTTTGGCTGATGCGACTTATACTCCGGACCGTCTTATAGTCCGAAAAATACGGTAACAACATTATAACATGACTGAAGCTCACAAGGATCCATTTTGTGTGATCTGCGACCTTAAAAAAATGTTGGGTTATTTACAGATGCATGTATTTCCAGAGACGTGTGTTGACTGCTGACAGAATTATAAGATACAGAAAAATTGAGTTTTCTTGGAGTTTTCTTTATGTTCTAAGTTCATGGAATATGCTGGTCATGCATTCACATCTTTGGCTAAAATAACCTTTAGAGAAGGTCAGCCTTATTCTGCATTACTGAGCTTCATATGCATTTTCACACATAAGTCTGCGTAGAGTGTGTTAAGATTTCCTTTACCACATGCACACTCTTTCTCTAATCGTATCGTGCAGAAGGCAGCATATATAATGATTAGTGACGGGACATTCGGCTCTTTTATGAGATCCGATTTTTTTTGTGTCATTGCGTTCATTTCAAAGAGCCGTTCAAAAGACTGACTCTTTTTACACCTGTTTTATTTTTATACCTAAACAAAATCACAGAGCGAAATGACCAAGGATAAGATTTGTTTCAATGCTTCCAGCTGAGAGTGGGAGTGTGTTTACCCTTTGAAATTATTATTATTATCTAAATAAAACGCTGCACTACAATAATGATAATTTAAAAACTGTTATTATGATGCCAAGTATGTTTTTTTTTTTTCTTTAGTGCACAAAGCGTTCACCGGTGCTGCCTCCTCTGCTTTTTTTTGTGCTGATTCTTGTGTTGGCTGAGTGTTAATCAGAATAAAAATGCTGAAAAATATTTGGTTCTTTTAAAAAATTGAGATCTGATTCCAACTGTTTATGTTTTGGTTGTGGGTCTGTCACTTAGACTTAGACGAACTTTATTGACCCACCAGGGAACCAGTTAGTCAGGCTTGCGTCACCTAGTGTCTCCGCTCAATTTCATTTCTCTTTAGCGACTAGGTCAGGAATCGGAATACACTAGACAGTTTGCAAGAAACCCTGAAAGTGCGAGTCCGGGCACCAGACAATCAGTGAGAAGCCATACATTTTGTGTTAGCAACGATTGCCAAGATTGAGGATTTAAAGCCGAAACAAAGAGAATGTTTGGTGAATTTCATCAAGAGGAAAGACGTTATTGTTCTTCTTCCTACGGGATTTGGCGCAAATAGCTGGTTAAATTAAAAAAAAATTTCAAAAACACCTACCGTCGAGCGAAGAAATTCTAATGCATCATCAGACCATTTCCACAAAGTGAAACCGGATGATGAATCAGGCAAATAGGAAATAGTAGCTCACACATAACAATATATTATAATAACACTGAAAATATATAAATGGTAATACAAAATTCAAAATAATACCAAAAAGTAGATTGTTTCTATGGATATGTCATTGCTCTGCCTGGAATGTTCCACAGTTTAACATTAAACAGCTCTACCTTACAATTTTGACTGTGAGTGGGGTCGCCTCTCCACAAATCTGACCTGTAACTTGGTGTTACGACCCAAAATGAATCACAACAAAGTTAAGGATTAAAGATGATTTATTTCTGGCTTGGTCTGACGCTTGGTCTCCGTGAAGATAGAAACGTTAAATGCCATACTGTGAAACATTCCAGACAAAGCAATAACACCTCCACGGAGAAAAGCTTTTGACGGACCCTCCACCAGAAAAGTTACACAGTGCACCTTTAAGGAACGGCTCAAAAGAACAACATCTCATCGCTTGTAATGACTGTGTGGAAATGGGCGGTGGCTACAATTTAGAGTCTGTCCTGACCTCGGGCTGTGGGCGTATGAAGAGCTGCGTATACGCTCTCTCCGTGCTCTGCTGAGAATTAATGTTTGGATCTTTCTCTCTATTTGGAAAAAAATAAAAAATAAAATACTACACTGTATTTTCTTGGTGAGGGAACGTTGAAGGTACATTGCACATTTTTTCTGGTTAAAGGTCTGTTATCTGCTTGTCTCCATGGAGATGTTACTGCTTACATTTCTATCTTCATTGAGACCAAACCAGACAAAGTTAGAGGTCAGATCTGTGGAGAGGAGACCCCGCTCACAGTCAGAACTAGGTATTTTTGAGCTATAAAACCACCTGTACGTTAATAAATGTACCTGTTTAATGCCGTACTATGCAGCATTCCAGGAAGAGTGATGACATATACATTAGGGATGCAACAATAACCAAAATGTCGTGATATTGTATCGTCAGAAATCTCACAATAATATAGTGGACTGTCACAATATATCGAATTACAAGTTACAAGTTGCTTAAATGCATGGTTTTACAGTAGCAACAGCTTATAAGCATCGGGAACTACGTATCCCATGATTCATTTCAGAGCAGACAACATGAAGAAATATGTTTTTTACTTGAATTCATGGAAGTATGATGGAAATAATTCACACCAAAATCTTGTCAAGGTATTTTAAAAGCAAAAGTGTCTGCATCTACAATCATATCAGCCTCTCCAAAATATCGCAATAAATATTGTACCGTAAGATGCATATCGTGATAATATCGTACTGAGAGACATCCATACATCCATAATGTACATAGAAACAAGCAGGTGATGGACTCTCCACCAGAAAAGTTGCACAATGCACCTTTAAAGGTTCTATATTATGCAAAATTGACTCTTGAGTGAGTCAAGTGAGTTTTAAGCCATGTTATAATATTACTTAAAAACAGACCTGGAGTTTTGTTTTAATAACACTTGTTTTGAGTAAGTACAAGGATAAAATAATAATGGACTATGTGTCTAAGGAAAATGTTAAAAAAAGAGAGATATTGTAACATGCATATGGCTTATTGATTGGTGACTTGGTTTGTTTTTTGGGGTGGAGAACGATTATTAAAGAAATGTTTAATTTTTGAATCTGTGAAAGGAGCCGGGTTTATATGATTTATCTTTTTCCTGTTTCTTTTCTTCATGCAGCAAAGACAAGGCAGATAATCGTAGAAATATGTATTTATGTTACCGTATTTTCCGAGTTATTAGGCGCGCTCTTAAGCCTCTAACCCCATCAAAAAACGACTGCGCGCCCCACAATCCAGAGCGCCCACACGAATCCCCTCGGGTGTCCCAGTACGACTTCAGTAAACTACAAAGCCGCACCACCCGCAGCGCACGCAAACACGCACGGAGCAGACAGCGACCGCTCGGCGAAAAACACCCACAGACACACTCATCACTCCACGCCGACGAGAAACGGAACAAACCGAAAAAGCGAGTGCAATGTGCCACTTCTAGACACAACAGAACAACTGAGTCACTGCGAACACGCCGACAATCCAGCGGTCCCAGACAGCACCCTCCCTACACGCCACAACTGAACAAAGCCCAGAGTCACCGTGAACGCGACAAACAAAGTCCCACTGACCCATCCAACTGTTGTGTTTCCTTTAAAGTCCAGTGCGGTTTATTTGTGAAAAAAGTTTGAAAATAGACCAATTTAATGACAGTGCGTCTTATAATCCAGAGCCCGTAAAATACATAATTCACTGATTTTGTTGTTGTTGTTCTCTTTAACAAAATAATAGCATGAGCAATTATGTTTGTCTACATCTTCAAAACTCAAAACGCTGCAGTCCACCTTGTGATGTCATGAATTGGTAGTTTTCAAGTTAACATCTGCCTTTTACCTTTTGTTTGATAAAGATTGGAAATTCCAGAGCTGATATCGTCCAAATGATTCTAGTGAAAGTGCAGGGAGTTTAAAAACACAGTGGAGCACTTCCTGTATTATCACGTGACATCACAAGGTGGAACAGGGTGTGAATGAAACAAAACACAACTCCAGGTCTGTTTATGATGAACATTATAACGTAGATCAGAAAATAGTGTCATATGGGCCCTTTAAAAAACAGATCTTTATGTAAAAATCTTCTTATACTCTTGATAAATCCTTTTGTGTTTTGACACGGTGACACTGCATTTCAACACAACAGACAAATTATAAATGAGCAAAAAAATAATTACCCCAAAGGTTAGTTTTCACTGTTTTAGTGAGGAGCATTAAAATACAATTAAAATACAACAATTACGAAAACATCACATGAACAGATGCAGACAAAGACGACGACCAGACTACAAAGTACACACATTTGAATGCCAAATGAAAATAAACAGGCCTACATTAAAAAGACCAGGTTTGTGTTTAGATTAAAGGGATAGTTCAGGTTTTTTGACATGAATCTGTCAGCAGTGTGATGCATCCACACTGACTTTACCTCCGAAAGCGTCTGGTGAGCCGAGATCCTGACCGGTTTTGGTGCTGAGGAAAGTAGTTCGGCAAGTTGGCTGGGGACTGTATAATAAAGCATTTTTCTTCTCAAAACAATATGTGTTAAAAAGACTGATACATTTGCACCACAAAACCTCCGTCCTCTAAAAATTCAGCCCTCATAATCGCTTGGCGCTAGTTTCTCTCTGTATGTATCACTGCGCACGGCCGCCAGGTGACAGTCGCGCCGGTTTCACTTTGTTAACTGCTCGGAATGTTCGCCTCTTCTCTCTCTCTGCCTAATTTCGTCTAACATTGTAGCATCATAGCATTGGTATATTCGGGTTCAAAAAGATATCCCATTGGCTCTGTGCTAAAATCAGTTTCTTCATCATCGGTGTCGTAGTCAGACATGTTGTTGCTGACATTCCGAGCAGTAAACAATGTGAAACAGGCGTGACTGTTCACAGCCGTGCGCAGTGATACATACGGAGAGAAACTAGCGCCAAGCGATTATGAGGTCAGACTTTTTAGAGGACGGAGGTTTTGACACTGCTGACGGGGAGGCCATACAGATTCATGTCAAAAAACCTGAACTATCCCTTTAAGTTCTTCTTTGCATAATGTTTTAACTTAAAGATCCTATATTACACAAAAGTGACTCTTGTGAGATTTTAGCCTCGTTATAATGTTCCACCTTATGATGTCAAGAACTGGTCGTTTTCAAGTTAACAACTACTTTTTACTGATATTGTTCCTTAGAGACTGGCAATTTTAGGGCTGAAATTATCCAAATGATTCAAGTGAAGGTGTGTGGAGTTTTAAAAAGCAGTGGAGCACCTACTGTATTACCACATGACATCACCAGGTGGAACAGAGTGTTTTCCGTTTGAGACAAGAACTCAGCAGGAAAAAAATATCCAGGATTTGTGTGTTGAACATGTGCAAATGAAAAAAAAAAACCACAACTCAGACAGATCAGAAAATAGCTTACAGTATTTTTCGGACTATAAGTCGCTCCGGAATATAAGTTGCACCAGCTAAAAAATCTGTAATGAAGAAGAAAAAACATATATAAGTCAATATATAAGTCACACTCTTGGTGGGAAATTTATTTTATAAAATCAGAAAACAGGAACCGACATTTCATCTTAAAAAAGCAAGTTATAGTAATAATAACAGAACAGAGAACAACAGGCTGAATAGACATCTGGTATATTAACGTCACATATGAACAGTTCTTCAGATAATTACAGTATAAACAACAGAACAGAACAACTTTACCAAACTCTCCATCTCACTCTAAATCACTAAATCCATTGAATTCTTCATCCTCTGTGTCACTTCTGAACTTCTCCAGAGGTAAACAGAGCGTCGCTTCCTCTTCTGTGTAGTTGTCGTCAGACTCAGCGTCAGTTCCAGTTAGAATTATTCCGGCCTTTCTGAATCCTGACAGGATGGTTTCAGTTCTCACTGAAGTCCAGGCTTTGTCGATCCATCCAGTGACTTCCAGGAAAGTTGCATGTTGCACCCTCGCGGTGTCACAAGTTTCTTGCTCACTCCAAACTTTCTTTCTGCTGCTCGATTACCGTTTTCAGCTGAATATTCCACTAATTGCATCAGCTTTTTCTGCAGGAGACATGTGCAGTAGAGTGAGGTGGCAGTGGTACAGCAATAACAGGAGCAGCAGATACTGACACACAAAACTAGAGCGCCCTCTCGCAGTTATCAGTGTGAAAATTTTAATGTATAAATCACACTAAGGTATAAATCACAGAACCGCCGAAACTGCGATTTATAATCTGAAAACTACGGTAATATGAGCTCTTTAACGCCTTCTGTTTGTAATAATCTATGTGTTTAATTGTGATTTGGTATAATTTTATAGTTTTTTTAATTTCCATCTTGTACATTCTAAACCCACTTTTGCCCTTTTGCTCTTTTATAACTATGTCGTGACGTGATTGACTGACGCTTCGCTGAGACTTATAGGTTCTGACATTACGACTTTGCTGTTTAAACCAGTCCGGGGTTGCAAATGTCATCTATTCCTGTGCTAACTAAGAATGAGAGCTCTGGACTGTTATCCATAAAGGACTGGTGAATACCGCATATGCTATTTATAATCTCCGGTTCATTATAGAGATCTTGAACCTCTTCACCTGCTGAGGGACTCTGACATCTGCAGTGAGACACTCCTGTTAAAATAAAGTCTCAGATTAAAGGTCTATATTACACAAAATTGACTCTTGTGAGCTTTGAGTCATGTTATAATTTTGTTACCGCATCAAAAACAGACCTGGAGTTGTGTTTTGTTTCATGCACACTTGTTTGAGCAATCCTGGTTTATTATTCTGTCTACAGAATGTTCTGTTCCACCTTGTGATGTCATGAAGCAGTAGTTTTTAGGTTAACAGCTCCTTTTATCTTTTGTTTAGTAGAGAGTAGTACCCAAAATGGATTCTTGTGAGCTTTAAGCAATGTTGGAATGTTGTTACTTCATCATAAACATACTTGGATTAGTGTTTTGTTTTGTTTCATTTACACATTTTGAGTAATTATTTATTATTACTCTGCCTAACCATAGCCTGATTCATCCGCTGGTTTCACTTCATGGAAACCGTCGGACCTCGCAGCATTAGGATTCGTTCGCCTAACGAAGGCTTTGGTCATGATACAAATTAGCAGCTGTTTGGACCGTCTCAAGTTTGGATGGACATTTTTCATGCACTTTGGTCCGATTCGCAGCATTAGGATTCGTTCGCTCGATGGTAGGCGCCGCTAACGGGCTAACTGATATATTAACCTTTTCCCAAATCCCGTAGAATTCTCCTTGATAAAATTCACAAAACATTGTCTTTGTTCTGGTTTTAAATCTTCGATCTTGGGAATCATTGCCAACACAGAATATATGGCTCTTTGCTGATTGTCCGGTGCCTGAACTTGCTCTTCCGGGGTTTTTGTGAACCGTCTAGTGTATTCCGATTCCTGACCTAGTCGCTGGAGAGAAATGAAATTGAGCAGAGGCACTAGGTGTTTTACTAGTTTTACTTTGGGACACTTGTGATTTAGTTTTGTTGTGTCCCTTAGTTTAGTCACTTGCTTTTGTATGAGCCTACATGACTCGTTTTTGGCTCAAAATTCATTATATATAATCCTGTTTTGTTTCTTTGTTTTGCTTATTTTATGTACATATTTTAGCATGTTTTGTTAATTTACCCTTGCTGTTAATTAAACACTACTTTATTTATATATTTTCCACCTTGACAGTGAAACATTTGCAGATTAAAGATATAAAAGTGTTAAACGCATGTGCAATGATCCTGTAAAATACTCTGAATGGAGTTTTCAGGTTAACATCTACCTTTTACCTTTTGTTTAACGGAGATTGCCAATTCCAGATCTGAAACTGTCCAAATGATTCAAGTGAAGGTTTATGGAACTCAGCCTAAATAGGCAGGGTTTGTGTGTTAAACATGTGAATGAAACAAAGCAAAACTCGAGGTATGTGTGATGTGGAAACAACATTATGACACAGATTAAAAATAGCGTACTATGGACCCTTCAAAGCACAATGCATGCTGGGTTTGTACTTAGTGCCGTGCTGCTTCCTCCATTACAGCCGAGAAGGACCTTTATGCATTAGTGTGCCGTGTCCCTCCCTCTGTATTTATTATTCATTTCCATACTTAATGATATGAGCTCGCGTGCATGTGTCTTGATTTCTTGTTGCCTCCTCGTTCTGCTGTACAGCGGTGGGCGATGCGGTTACTTTTTAAAGAACTTGTACTTCTCGGAGTGTATTTTCTGACACCATACTTTACTCTGGTTTGAGAAATCTTTGACAGTGTAACAGTACTCTTATTTGAGTCAAAGTTTTGTTGTCTGTGCTTTGAAAATACCAGATTTCTGCTTAATTTATTGTTCTGTCCTTCCACTGACATTTACTTCAACTCATAAATCAGATGTCCAGGCAGTTCCTCTCGCAGTTACTTTTTTAAATATTTTTTTTGCTTTTAGTTGAGTAACTACTCGGACCACTACTTACTTCTACTTAAAGGTGCACTGCGGAACATTTCTAGTTGAGGGTTCGCTATGTACTTGGATATGTTGTTGATTTGACTGGAATGTTACTTAGTATAATGTTAAAACATTTTCATCTATAATCTGTGTATCATTTGTTCATTTGTTTTTCAAAATAAAACCAAAAATAAGAAAAGGAAAAAAAACAATTTTCTTCATTATTTGTCTCCAAAAAAATGGATAATGATTTGTTTTTTTCAGTTTTCAATTTGTGTTTAAGTGAATAATGGAAAAAAAAAAAAAAAAAAAAAAAAAACTGATAGCGGCCGTTTCCCTTTGCCATGAATTAAACTGTGATAGCGGACTTTTGTGCCATATATGGACTGAACCAGGACTAAACCAGGACTAAACCAGGTCTAAACCCGGTCTAAACCAGGTCTAAACCAGGACTAAACCAGGAGTAAACCAGGTCTAAATCAGGACTGAACCAGGACTGAACCAGGACTAAAACAGGACTACACCAGGACTAAACCAGGTCTAAACTATATGATATAAACGACTACACCAGGTCTAAACCAGGATTAAACTAGGTCTACACCAGGACTAAACCAGCACTACACCAGGTCTACAGCAGAACTAAACCAAGTCTAAACCAGGACTGAACCAGGACTAAACCGGTCCTGGTCTCAGTCCTGGTCTCAGTGCTGATCTTGTCTCGGTCCGGTTCCAGTCGAAGTCCGATTCGCAGTCCCTGTTTCAGTCCAGGTCCTGGTCCCGATCTGGTCCCAGCCTAGTCCCGGTTCGAGTCCTGATCACCCGACAGTCTATGCAGATGCAACTCCGGGCCTGCCTCATCTCGGCACTTCTGGTTCAGTCCTGGTTCAGTCTGGCGGGAAACGACCGTTATCTGTGTTTTCCATTCTTCATTTAAACACAAAATCGAAAAAAGAAAAAACAAATCAACAAATCATCTGTTTTTTATTTCAGTTTTGGAGACAAAGAATGAAGAAAATAGTTTTTTTGTTTTCTTATTTTTGGTTTTATTTTGAGAAACTAATGAATGAATGATACATGGATTTAGCATTTATTCATTACGGTTGTTTCTATTGCTCAAAAATACAATAATCCCTTCTGTGAATAGGGGAGACTCTCCACAGATCTGACCTGTGATGCAGACTGTAGATAGATGGGTTTAATCTCTGCTGTAGAACATTCTAGACAAAGCAACAGTATTTCCATGAAGACAAGCAGGAGACACAATGGGCCTTTAAGTGATTTTATTTTGAAGTAACATTATTTTTTTGGCAATTCTAAACCTCTGCTGACAAACTACAATATGAAAAATCTATTGATATTCTAACCTATTCTGCAAAATTGACTTTTCAGAGCTTTTATCCATGTTATAATTGTTTCCTCTCACCATTTACTCAGCCAAAGTTGGATTTGGAGTGATTTGTGCATATTTGAGCAATCTTTAATCGCTTATTTTCAAGACCCCATTTCACTGATCAGCTCCCGTTTTCACTCAGCACTAACTTTGTTGAGTCATTTTAGATGAATATTGAGATTTAAAATGTCCAAATTATAACATAATGATCCACGGGTGTCATAGATTATAACTATAGAGCAAACGCAAGCGCAAGAGGTCTTCTTTAACACCGATTTCAGTCTCTGTCATGTCACAGTTTTTCCAGTTCAGTTCAGATTTTAGCTGATCAAAGTGCTTCACATAAAAGTCAACAAAAAACAAAAGAAACAGATATATAGATAACACAACATGGGGAATCCGTGTGTCATTCGTTCATTCCTTTTTCAAAATAAAACCAAAAAAATAAAATGAAAAAAACCAACTATTTTCTTCATTATTTGTCTCTAAAATTTAAATGAAATTTTGATTAGTTTTTTCAGTTTTCGTGTGTAAATGAATAATGAAAAAAACGTTTTCTATTTTCATCAAATTTTGACCCTCAAAGACTGAACCAGGACTAAACAAGGACTAAACAGGACTAAACCAGGACTAAACCAGGACTGAACCAGGACTAAACCAGGACTGAACCAGGACTGAACCAGGAATAAAACAGGACTGAACCAGGACTAAACCAGGACTGAGCCAGGACTAAACCAGGATCGAACCAGGACTGAACCAAGACTAAAACAGGACTAAAACAGGACTGAACCAGGACTGAACAAGGAGGACTAAACCAGGACTGAACAAGAACTAATAATAATAAAAAAAAAAAAAAAGACTTAAGCAGGACTAAATCTGGACTGAGCCCAGGACTAAAACAGAACTAAACCAGGACAAAAACAGAACCAAACCAGGACTAATCCAGAACTGAACCAGGATTGAGTGTTGGGACGATCCCGGAGGTGCGCCCACGTTGACTGCCGGGTGACCGCAAGCAAAAAGAGTGTTTGTTGTTTTATAGTTTTATTTAGTTTTATAGTTGTTTTTTCCTTTTCTTATTTTTGGTTTTATTTTGAAAAACAAATGAACGAAAGATAAATGGATTACCTGACCAGCGAGAACCACACACTTTGAAAAAAACTGTACAAAAACGAGGACAGGATTGACAGGTGCTTACACATAATAAAATAGAAAAAAATCAACATAAAGGACTAAGAAAGGTTTTTACAGAATCAACAATCGAAGCCTCAGACTGTTACTTATTCCAGGTAAAAAAGTCATATCTTCTGCTCTGAATGTTAAGAAGATTTTGGAGAGGACTTGGTCATGATACAAATTAGCAGCAGTTTGGACCGTCTCAAGTTTGGATGGAGGTTTTTCATGCTCTTTGGTCCGATTCCAGAGCCTTCTGGGTTGGAACAGAATGTAGAACGGTATGTAGAAGGCTGCTCAGGCAATTAAAAACTCAGAGGCACCTTTCTGTCTTTATTTGCTCATATGTATGCATGTTCAACCGGGATGTATCTGGCTGCATATTAACTCTGTATCTAATGCCCAAATACGATTCATAATGCAGAGAATCACAGAGAGCTACCTGCACCCTTTTAAAAGTCATTATTTTTTTACGAATCCATTCAATCCCTGATCCCTTTATTATTAGTCTTATTAGTTTTACATGTCCAAAGCTCAAAATGCTCAGTTCCAGCTTATGATCATGGTCATGAAGCGGTAGTTTTCAAGTTTACAGCTGCCTTGTGCCTTTAATTCAGTAGAAATTTCAGGTCTGAAATGATCCAGTTAATTCTAGTGAAGGTGCATGGAGTTTAAAAACACAAGAGAAGAGAAGAAGCCTAAATGTGCAGAGTTTGTGTATTAAAGGGACAGTCTTGAATTTTGGACATACAGTAAGACCTCATTTCCTAGTGAGCCAGAGTGTTGGAGACGTATGGAGACACTTTTTAAAATATTCCGTCCAGTCCTTGTATTTGCAGAGGTCGCTGGTTCTGTCAATGGTCATAGTTATCCTGCCACTAAAAACAGTCTTACCCACTCCACAAAACACCCGAAGCAAATCTATTATTTCACCAGACTGTCCATGTAAATGTCTGTGTTGATAGAATAATTTCAGAAGTAAAACCAATCTTGCATTTGAAAAATTTATGTCTGAGCAGCAGCAGCGAGTTGTACTTCCTGATAGAAAGCTATCAAACAAACAAACAACAAAGTAAAGAGAAAATAGTCCCTCATGTAAATGTCTGTGTTGATAGAATAATGTTTGAAATAAAACTAACCTTGCATCACATGAATCGTCGCATGTTGAGGGACTATTTTCTCAGTAACAGCGGAATATTAGTTTGTCTGTAAAATAGGTACTAGGTGACATCAGTCCCTCACTGCCGAGCTTTCTATCAGGAAGTACAACTCGCTACTGCTGCTCAGACATAAATCCTTCAAATGCAAGGTTGGTTTTACTTCTAAAATTATTCTATCAACATAGACATTTAGAGCGACAGTCTGGCGTTATAATAGTTTTGCTTCGGGTGTTTTGTGGAGTGGGTAAGACCGTTTTTAGTGGCAGGATAACTATGGCCATTGACGTGCACTAGCCTAGCACCAGCGACCTCTGCAGATACATAGGGATGTAACAGTAACTGAAATATTGTCATATCGTATCGTCAAAATTCTCACAATAATATCGTGGACCATCACAATATGTTGAATTACAAGTCTCTTTGCTTAAATTAAGAGTTATGGTGCAGCAATAGCTAAAAAAAGAGGGAACTACATAGACCATGATCCTTTGCTCTGTTTCAGTGTAGACTACAAATAACAGTTCTAAGCACTTTTAAGTCTTAGTTCTTTGGATTAAGCCTTGTCAAGGTATTTTAAGAGAAATATCCTAATAAATATTGCACTTTGAGCTGTATATCGTGAAAATATTGTACTGAGAAATTTGGATATAGTTAAATCTCTAATCGTGAGCCTCCCCACCATATCGTGAGCTTTCCCAAGATATCGCAATAAACATTGTACTGTGAGGTTCATACCGCGGAGATATCGTATCGTGAGACTTGGATATCATTACAGTCCTAGTGTCCAACACTCTGGCTCACTAGGAAATGAAGGTCCTATCTCCAAAATTCCAGACTGTCCCTTTAAACATGCATGAATGAAACAAAACACAACTCCAGGTCCGTTTGCGATGAGGGAACAACATTATAATAATACAATAGATCTGGAAATAGAGTAATACGAGCCCTTTAAATCAAGCACTTTGTTACACTCACACCAGGAGGGATGCAGTTTTAGTGATAAAAAAAATCTGCACAATTTGACTGTGTCTCCTTTTTGTAATTACGGTGGGGATTTGAAATGCCAGCTCCGGTGTTTATGTGGTTAGTGTGTCAGCCTTTCCGAGACACGCAGTCCAGCCAGCGGGCGAGAGGTGCCAGGCAGTATCCAGGAGTTAATAGATTCGTGTCCCTGGTGCTTTTAGTGCGCGCTGATCTCCTGCTGACGGCTCCACACTCTCCTCTAAGCGTTTGGGAGATGGCGTGGTGGGCAGCTTAGAATAGAGCCTCTTTAACACTGCAAACATTTGGTTAATGTACCTTATTACTCCCCCATTGAGCTGATATTCACTTTCCATTCAACTCGGCGTGATGAAAAAGGCACCCCTGAAAACCCAGCTCGCTCTCACATGGGCCATTGATATTTATGCTGGTGGATGCAATTCGCTTAATTCCTCCGCCGAAATGTTTGTTTTTTAATAACCTCCCTCCATGGATGTTGAATGAACAAGGGAGTCATAATAAATCCCTGATATTAATTATACTACTATGTGTGTGTCTTAATTCTCCGCTCGCCTGGACTGACTGCAAAACACAAACGCCCCAAGAATACGCCGCTTGTTGTTCCCCGCTGCATATATCTAGCCGTAAAGTTAATTTTCATTTTGTTTAAAGGGAACATATTATGCAAAGTCGACTTTTATGAGACGTGTTGTAATGTTTTTCACGCGGCTCGCACACAGTTGGATTTACATTGATTCATGTTTGCGTAACCCTGCCTTGCTGTGTTCGCCGCGATTTCGACTATACTATATTTTTTTACTTTGTTATTATTATATACTGTGGTGTGTGAGCTACTGTGTCCAACTAATTTCCCGTGTGGATCAATAAAGTCTGTCTAAGTCCTAAGTCTAATCCAGCTTTGTCTTGCAATCGAGGCTGGAGTGTGAAAATAAACCCCCGACCACCCACTTCCCAATACTATCGTGTGTTTATTCTATATATTCTGAGTATAGGTCACATGTGCGAGGTTTGGAAATGTTGACAGTAAATCCAAGCAAATAATGATCAGCTGCTCGCTAGACTGAAATGCCACGGTAAAGAGGTGGGGTCTTTCAGTTCTGCCATTTTGAACATGAAGTCAGTGGACCCGTTTTTGTTACTAAAGCAGTTATCGATCATTTTTGCTGTTTATACTCAGCAAAATATAATGTAGTGATCTGTGTGTTATATACCGTGTTTTTCGGACTATAAGGCACACTTAAAATCCTTTAATTTTGACAGTGACATCTTGTAATCTGGTGCGCCTTATGTATTCATTCTGGTTGTGCTTACTGACCTCGAACCGATTTTATGTGATTCACGGCGCTCAACAATCTGCCAGAACGTTTTAGCTACGAAGACGCACCGCTTGATGGATTGTCAGAGCATTACGGTAACTGTAGTCAGGAGCCTCGGGGAGTAAGTCCGACAGAAGCGTGATGCATCAGGGCACAAGGAGCGAGCTGTTTTTTCCTCTGTTTTTTTTCTGCGCTTATAGTTTATGCAAATTAGCCGTGTGGTTTTAAGTTTCGTTTCTGCAAAATGTAAACAAATGTGCGCAAAGCTGCATTAAACACATTATTACTCAATGTATATTTGAGTCCTTGTAAAGAGAAAAAAAAAAGTAATAATAATAATAACTTTCACTATCCTCCCACATTCACAATACAAGTTCACCAAGACAACGCCACGATCTTGAGTATTTTAAAACATTAATTCATTCTATTCGGATTCGCAAGATCTTGTCAAGACATTTAAAAAGGAAAAAGGAGCATTTCTACAAGTCTTATATACATTTATTTATTTTATTTTATTTTAGTTTAGTTTAATTAATGGGACAGGGACAGCGCACGATTTTTACATTAACCTTAACAGGAGAGATGCTTTGTACCAGGTTGTAGCACCAGAGATAATTTCCACCTGTAGTCCCTGGGCAGGTTGATTGATTGATTATATTTAACTGACTTTAGCTGTCAACTATTCTTCTTGGAGACCTGTAGCATTTTTACTCACACGTGTAATAAATATACCATGACTTTTTAAGTACAATTTAGTTTAAAAGTCATAGAAATTGCTAAAATCTATAGAGCTGAAATGACTTGAAGTTAAAAGCTAGAAGTGGGGGCTCGAGTCAGACTTGAGATGGACGGAAGGTCAGTGACTTGGGATTTGACTCGGACTTGAGGCCTGTGACTTGAGAAGCACTTTTCAACCTGAATTATTTCTATTCTGACTGTAATGATTCACACTAAGATCTTGTCAAGACATTTAATAAGGAAACATTTGCATTTCTACTACACTTGTATACTCAAGTAAATACTCATATATAAATATACTATGATTTTATAAGTACAATTTATGTTAAAATTCATATAAATTGCAAAAATCTAAACTATATTTGGTGCTTTGGTTTAAAGACTTGAAATTGCTTAGCTCAAAGCAGAGGATTTGGACTTGACTTGGACTTATGGGCCACTGACTCGAGGCTCGACTTGGACTTGCCTGTCTTTGACTAGGGACTTGACTTGGACATGAGCTCAAAGACTTGAGACTAACTTGAGACTTGCAAAACAACAGCTTGGTCCCACCTCTGGTTAGAACGGCAACAGGTGAAGTGATTCGCGCTGTTAGACGAGTCCCTCTCGAATAACAGTCACAAGCTCGATAGTGTGAGTTTTTCTGTTAGTCGCTCTCACTTTTTTGTTGAAAATCAAACACTTAAATGTGACTATAAAGGCTTGTATTGATCACAAGTTTCTGAAAATGTGCTGAATTAATCCATTTTGTATTTTTACTTGAGTTTTCATACTAAGTTTTTTGGCACTACATTTTAAGCGTCTCTCTCGTCTTTTAAAAGTGCATTGTGTAAATTTTCTGGTGGAGAGTCCGTCGGATGTGTTTTCTCCATGGAGACGTTACTGCTTTGTCTGGAATGTTTCGCAGTATGGCATTAAACCATTATATCATCATGGAGACCAAGCCAGACCAAGTTACAGGTCAGATCTGTGGAGAGACAACCCCGCTCACAGTGATAATGTCTGTTTTTTTGACCTATAAAACCACCTGTAATTGAATAAATGTAGGTTAGAGCTGTTTAATGTCACACTGTGGAACATTCCAGGCAGAGCAGTGACATCTCCATAGAAACCATGGACCCAACCATGGACACCCAACCAAAATGTTAGTGCACCTTTAATGTTAATTTTATGATGATAATTTATGTTTTGATTTGTTTGTGTTGTGATTTTAATGTATTTCATATTCTGTAAAACACTTTGAATTACTTTGTGTAAGAAGTGAATCCATGTATCATTCGTTCATTCATTTTTCAAAATAAAACCAAAAATGAGAAAACAAAAAAGCAACTATTTTCTTCATTATTTGTCTCTAAAATCAAAATGAAAAAAATGGTCCTGGTCTCAGTCCCGGTCTGGTCCCGTTCTGGTCCTGATCTCAGTTCCAGTCCTGGTCTTAGTCCTGGTCTGGTTCCGGTCTCAGTCCCGGTCTCAGTCCCAGTCGGGTCCTGGTCTGGTCCTGATCTCAGTCCTGGTCTGGTCCCGGTCTCAGTCCTGGTCTGGTCCCGGTCTCAGTCCCGGTCTGGTTCCAGTATGGTTCTGATCTCAGTCCCGGTCTCAGTCCCGGCTCAGTCCTGGTCTGGTTCCGGTCTCAGTCCCGGTCTCAGTCCCAGTCGGGTCCTGGTCTGGTCCTGATCTCAGTCCTGGTCTGGTCCCGGTCTCAGTCCTGGTCTGGTCCCGGTCTCAGTCCCGGTCTGGTCCCGTTCTGGTCCTGTCTCAGTTCCAGTCTGGTCAGTCCTGGTCTGGTTCCGGTCTCAGTCCCGGTCTCAGTCCCAGTCAGGTCCTGGTCTGGTCCTGATCTCAGTCCTGGTCTGGTCCCGGTCTCAGTCCTGGTCTGGTCCCGGTCTCAGTCCTGGTCTGGTCCCGGTCTCAGTCCCGGTCTGGTTCCAGTATGGTTCTGATCTCAGTCCCGGTCTCAGTCTCGGCTCAGTCCTGGTCTGGTCTCGGTCTCAGCCGAGGTCTCAGTCCTGGTCTCGGTCCCGATCTGGTCCCGGTCTCAGATCAATTCATTTAAACACAAAATCGAAAACTGAAAAAAAATAAAATAAAATAAATAAAATTAAAAAATCATCAGTTTTTTCATTTTGGTTTTGGAGACACATAATGACAAAAATAGTTGTTTTTTTTTTTGGTTTCTTACTTTTGGTTTTATTTTGAAAAACGAGGAAAACGAAATGTTCTCTACAAATAAACTTGCCTTGCCAATCCGCCATACACACCCAGGAAGAACACCCCCAGCATGATGTCACTGAGAAGTATCAATTCTCACAACAACATCCTCTTTTTTCTTATCCCCCTTTTCTTATCCTCCCTCTCCCGATCACCCCTCTCATCCCGCCCTCCCCTCCCCGTACAGACACACTGGCCTCGCTGTGTTCCCGGTGCCGACTGTACTGTACGAGCACAAAGGCACCAGAGAGAACTTTTTTCCCCAAGCCACTTAGCAGCTTTATATAGCAAGTACCCAAGGAGAGGATTATCAGCGGGACACAGGAACGCAAACCCTCACTGAGATACGGAACTCCACTGCCACATACAGTACATCCAGTGTGTACTCAGGCCTGTCACCATTATGTATTTTGAAGCGTCATATATATCCTTAACCTTAGCCTTAACACCTGAAGTTATATAGATGTATATAAAAATGTTTTGTGCGTGTTTTTGCCTTCAAGTAAATGATAAATTAAAGGTTGTATGGAGGATTTTTTTTAGTTTCAAACTGTCAGTGAAAGATTAAAATGCCATTACAGAGACGCAGCAGCTTTGTAATTATGATGACCAAAAAAAAAAAAGAACGAAAATCTATCAACTGTGGACGTAGTGAGGCCAGATAAACATCAGCCAATAGAAAACGAGGCTCCCTCATTTTCTATTGGCTGTTGGGTTGTCAATCAAACTCCCTGGTATAACTGACTCGTCGGAGCGCGGGGATTACGTGGTTTACGCAGCGGTTCTTAGAGGCTTTTTCGAACTGTCGCTTCCTCGCATTTCGCACAAAGTTTGTCGCGACGGCGGACGAGAATCCACGACCGGTTCGCCGCAAAAGAAAGTCCGTTTTTGAGGTCGCTGAAAGAAGAAGAGAAGTGGAAAAGGAGCAAAGCCAAACTGAGGTGATTCTTGGAGATCTCGTCCAGCGATGGCGCAACTGAAGCAGACGAAGCGTCTAAAACCTGACGCGTCGGTCGCTGAATTACTTCTAGACAGGAAACTTCAACAGTAATTCTGAACGCGCACAAGGACTGTCGCTGTATTTCTCTTCCCTTAAAAAAATCCTCTATACAACCTTTAAGTTGAGATTATTAATTACCTCCGCCAAGGAGGTTATGTTTTTGCCGGCGTTTGTCTGTTTGTCTGTTTGTTTGTTTGTTTGTCTGTTAGCAACATAACTCAAAAAGTTATGGACCGATTTTGATGAAATTTTCAGGATTTGTTGGAAATGTGAAAAAGAAGAACTGATTTCATTTTGGGGGTGATCCGGAAGAAATCCTGGATTCTAGATCACTTTGAAATTTTAGTTAACATTGTGGTAAATGGGGTCAAAAATTTAGTTTCTCAATATCTCGGTTAATTATTGACCAAACCCCATGAAATTTGACTCAGGGATGGACAATGGGATCCTCTTTCATATTCCAAAGGCTGATCCGGATCTGATCCAGAAGACTGATTTTATCGCAATTTATATAAAAAATGGGGGTAGTCCTTGGCGGAGGTCTGCGCTCTCTGAGTGCTTTTCTAGTTTGATTATATTTTGGTATGCGACAACTAGGGTTCGGCGGTAATACAGGATTACATTATTCCGCGGTATCAAAAGTAGCAACGGTATAAGTTTCATTACCGTCATTAAAAAAAAATCTGTAGCGCAGGACCTAATATAATGTTATAATTTATTGATATCTAAATTAGTTTGCGCTGCACAAATGAATGCGTGGTTATATTTTCAATTTAATGCTATCACGATTTATTTATTTACCGTATTTTCCGGGCTATGAGACGCGCTCTTAAGGCTCCAACCCCTTCAAAAAAAACAATTGCACGCCCCGCAATCCAGAGCGTCCTATACACGAATCCACTCGGGTGTCCCAGCAGCACGACTTCAGTAAACTACAAAGCCACACCAACCGCAGCCACACTCATCACTCCACACGGACGAGGAACGGAACGGAGGAATAAACCGAAAAAGCGAGTGCAATGTGACACTTTTAGACACAACTGAACAACTGAGTCACTGCGAACACGCCGACAATCCAGCGGTCCCAGACAGCAGCCTCCCTACACGCCACAACTGAACAAAGCCCAGAGTCACCGTGAACACCACAAACAAAGTCCCACTCACCCATCCAACTGTTGTGTTTCGTTTAAAGTCCGGTGCGGTTTATTTGTAAAAAAAAGTTTGACAAGACCATTTAATGACAGTGCGCCTTATAATCCAGAACGCCTCATAGCCCGGAAAATACAGTGTTCAATATTTTACCAGGTAAGTCAGTTGAGAACACTTTCTCATCCACAATGATGACCTGGCCAAGAGGCAGAATAAAACAAAAGAACAAACAGAAAACACTGACACATAAACTATAACATGAAACAGTGAACAGACATTGAAGACAGTGAAACAACTGCAGATTAAAGATATAAAAGTGTTAAAAACATGTGCAGTTATCTTGTAAAATACTCTGGATGGGGTTTTTAAAAGTCGGCAGAGGTAAAAATGAACTAAGTTTTAAAGTCTGTTGAAGGTGGTTCCAGTCACTTGCTGCAGAAAACTGAAATGAGGAACGGCCGAAAGCTGTGCGGGCTTTAGGAGCGACCGGGGTTATGTATCTGTTGGAGCGCAGTGTGCGTCTGGAGCTGTGGATTTAAACTAATAGTGTCTATAATGTTTCTTTTAACTGCGTGGGGAGATGACGTTCGATTAGTTTTGTTCCATTGTTACATGAAGCTCAGAAGGGACGACCAAGACAATATTGGCGATTCAAACAAACAAACAAGCAAACAAGTTGGTCCCCGAAAAAATGCTAGTACTTCTGCAATTTGGCAGCATTTTGGCTTCAGGCGCATATTTGTTTACGTTTTATAGAAACTTAAAACCACGTGGCTCATTTGTATAAACTATTAGTGCTCTTTGTGTTGCTGATGCAGTTCAGCTTCTGTCGGATTAAAGGACACGACTCAGTGGATTATAAGTGTTCTTTCTGTGACAGAGGATGTTCTGCTGACGCTGCGTCTGTTCTGTATCACATTGAAGATGGTTCATGTGAAACTTTTCAGAGATGATAAATCTGGAGGTCATACGCATAGACTGTACAGCGATGCAGCTTCATACCTTACCAAAGTCATACTAAAACATTTTGGTAATACGTTAATACCATATACCACAGTTAAAATCTTGAGAAGGTTTAACAATATTAAAATTTGGATACCGCCCAACCCTAGCGACAACTAGAAACAAGCACTTGCCAGAGGTTCCTAAGAAGGTTCCGTACTCTATATGCACCGTCATTGGAGGAATGGAGCCGCTGTCTCTTGATCCGGACGGTTTGTCGCATATTTGTGACAGTTGGCATTAAGGGGACAGTCTGGAATTTTGGACATAGGGCCTCATTTCCTAGTGAGCCAGAGTGTTGGAGATGTGGAGACACTTTTATAAATATTCCATCCAGTCCTTGTATTTGCAGAGGTCGCTGGTGCTGGGCTAGTGCATGTCAGTCTGGCGCACTAGAAAATGAGGTCCTATGTCAAAAATTTCAGACTGTCCCTTTAAGAAGGTATTGGTACAGGGGAATATCATGGCAAACTATAATACTGAAACTACTTTAGGTAACTTCTGCAATTAAAAATAAAGCAGGATTATCCCAGTAAAGCGTTAAAAAAATTACGCTATTTTCTGATCTATGTTATAATGTTTCTCCATTCACCTTCACTAGAACCATTTGGATAATTTCAGCCCCGGAATCGCCGATCTCTGCTGAACAAAATGTAAAAAGTAGCTGCTGACTTGAAAACTCACAAGGTCAAAAGGTGGAACAGAGCATTTTGAGTTCTGGAGAAGTAAACAGACCAATAATAAAGTGTTACTCAAACATGTGTGAATGGAACAAAACAACTCTGGGCATATTTTTTGTCGAGGGAACAGCGTTATAAATTGGCTCACAGGAATCAATTTTGTGTAATTTATGACCTTATCTTGCGTTATAGAGCAGTTTCAGTATTATAATTTATCACGGTATATCTCTGTAGCACTTCAAAATCATTTATCGTGACCGACCTAAGTGTATTCCTTTAGCCCCGACTACCACCTTTTATGCTGCATTATGGATGCTTTTATCTGTATGGGATTGTGTGGGGTGGAGTATGAGCCCGGCCAGCTTTCGACTCTTAACACCGAGAGTCTATTTACTTTGAAAAATCCACAGGAGCCTCTAAGCCTAAGTACTTGCCCAGATATTTGATCAAATCTCTTCTACCACTTTTTCAGAGGTGTTGGGTTTTTTTTAGAGCTCATGGAGTGCCGCCAATCTCTGCCTCTCCGGACTTTTGGAGCTAAGAAAAATCCTGCCTTATACTCGTAGTACAGTTACCTGCCCAGCCAGAACCGCACGCTTTGGAAAAACTTTACAAAGTCGAGGGGATCTGGAGCTGTGTCCTGTCCCCCTGATTTCAGAGGATGTGATTGACAGGCGGATTAACCAATCAGAGAGATGAATGCTCTGTTTGTGTCAAAAACTAACATGGCTGCTTATACATATTAAAAAAAAAAAAAAAAAAAAAAAACAGCTAAAAACTTTTTTGTTTGCTTTGTTGTTTTCTAATGTGTGCATTGTGTCGCCATGGTAACTACTGAATCTGCCATACATATACAGGTACAAAAAAACAAAAAAGTATAAAGTACCAAAACACCAAAATACCAAAAAAAAATAATAATAATAAAAAAAAAAAATCTAACAAAAAAGTAAAATAAAATAAATAATAAACAAAATAATAAAATAATAAACAATAAAGCTATAAAATTATTTGTGTAAAATATGTGTCTTCGCCTCTTCAGAAACATTTAGTTTTTGTGCCGTGTTTTTGTCAGTTTTGTTTGATGCCATATGTTTGACGGACAGCTAAGCAAGCATATGCAGCTGAGCTTGGCGTCTGCCCCGAAGGCTGTTGTAGACATTTCCTGCTGTAGTTTTGGCGACGGCAACACAGAGAACAAGTTTGTCCAGTACTTACACTGTATA
Organism: Boleophthalmus pectinirostris; assembly: GCF_026225935.1. Classification (NCBI taxonomy): domain Eukaryota; kingdom Metazoa; phylum Chordata; class Actinopteri; order Gobiiformes; family Gobiidae; genus Boleophthalmus; species Boleophthalmus pectinirostris. The sequence continues at coordinate 35,484,523 of NW_026571152.1, forward strand.
GAATAACATTGTTCCAGAAGAACCGTCCACCAGAGAACATTAAGTGTTAGAAAAGATTCAACAGGAAACGTCCACAACAGCTTCTGAAGCTCCAAACTTTGTTGCCTGTTAAACACAAATTAGCCAATGGGAATGCATCCATGTAAATCCCACCCACCTTTTACGTTTGTGCCAAAACTGCGACCAAAAAGTCAGGGAGCGCAAACGAGAGAGCTGGAATCGTAACCAAAAAAAAAAAAAAAATGGCATCAAACAAGGCTGAGAAAGACATGGAACAAAAATAAAAGAGCCAAAGATGCATATTTTACACAGTTACACAAATAATTTGACTCCGATCTTACATATTTTATTTGGTATTTTGATTTATAATTTTTCTCTTGATGTTTTAAAAGTTGTTCTTTAAACTTTTTGACTCAAAATTGATTCCATAGTACAGCCCTGTCACTACAGAGTATCAATACCCACATCATCCTCCATTTTTATCCCCCTTTTTTCTAATCCTCTGGTGGATTAACCATTCAGAGAGACACATGTTCTGTTTGTATCAAAAACAAACATGGCTGCTTACACTAAAAAAAAGAGAAAAATCAACATAAAATACTGAGAAACAATGCGGATTTTTACAGAATCAACAGTCAAAGCACCAAACTATTACTTATTTACGGTAAATGTACTTTTCTACCTTTTATACTCACACACACAAAGCGCTTTACATTAAAGAACCACTCACCTATTCACCAGTGTACGCAGACACTTGGGTTAAGTGTATGGCCCAAGGACACCATGCCAGCATTCATCTGTGGGAGCTGGAATCACAACATGAACCTGTGAGTCAGTGGATCTGAACGCTCTACTAATGTTTACGTCGAACCGCCAACCTTCGAATCAGTGCACAAACGTTCTACCAACTGAGCTACTGTGGGTAAAAGAAGTTAGATATTTAGTTCTGAATGTTACTAGAAATTTCTTGAGCAGATGTCTTCCACATTTGAGAGACACGTGCTACAAAAATTACCAGCCGTGGTTGGACTTTCTCAAGTTTGGACAGAGGTTTTTCACTGTCTATTGTCCCTTGTGGATCTAAAACAACATGCAGAAGTTAGAGGCTGGTCAGGCAAACAGTCCACGCTCACGACACGAACCTTGTCCACAAACGCACAAAGTTTACATCCTGCATATCATTATCATTCCAGAGCTGCTGGCGTGTAATTATCAGCCTTGGCTTTGATTAGTCTCTCTGTAACAAGCTAATTAGATGGAGCCTTGTAAAATCATCTGAGCCATTACCGCAGAGACATGGCTGGGAGAGACACCAACAAGCAGAAGGCAAGAATGCACCACGCGCTCCTTCCTCACAAAGATTTGATAGTCGACTAAATGTTAAGTGCCTGTGCTCTGATTTTCTTTTGATTAAGTGCCTTTTTAAGCCCTCCTACTCGTAATAGAATCTTTATCCCTTCTCCTTATTCATCACGAAAGGATTGTTCTATCTTGAAGCGCAGGGTCACGTGGCTTAAATTGCGAGAACTGCTGCTGTCGACATTTTCAGCGATAGCATCGGAGCACTGATTGGTTTTCCTGCCCCCGCGATACAGTAGCTATTTATCCAAAAACCCAACTATCGTCAGATCAGAGTCAGAAGTTGTCCCTCGGCGGTGCAACTTTAAAGCTGAGAAGAAAGCTAGATTAATTCTGCGCTCCAACTTCCTGCAGCCACTGTTATTATCCCTCTAACAATCCTTTTAAGAGCTGTCACACACTTTAGCGCTATTGTGTTTTGTTAGTGAACGTTCCACAGCTGGTCTAAAGTGCAACACATAGCATTTTTCATCAAAATGCATCTTAGCTGTAAGCCGGTTGAAATAGAAATAGAGTCTGTGATCTCGGGCTGCTTTGTGTTTCCAGTCAAGAGAAGCTCGTGCTGCTGGAGAATGCTCTGCACAAGATACATTGCAGAGTTTTATTCAGTTTTAATGTTCTGGTAGAAGTCTGTTGTAATCACAGCTCTCAGGAGAAACATATGACTTTATACATCTTAGATACAGATACGGATTAAGTCACACACAGACAGTTAAAACCAGCTCATCTGTTAAATCAGCCCTTTGAGAGAGCATCATTAAAGTGAGACTGTGTAACTTTCTGGGGATGGCACATCACCTGCATAAAACAAAACGCTGCATCCAAAAGAGAAAATTAAAACCACTCTTCTACATGGGAATAAATACGTTTTATTCTATACTGTGGCCAAAGGAACATTTCCATGGAAACAAGCAGGAGGTTAAATAAGAGTCAGGTATGTGGAGATGCAATAAAACCACCCCAAAAGAAAAAAACAAACATGGTTTTGTCTCATTTTGTCGCAGAGTTCTACTTTTACAGTGTAGTAGGAAATCAGGAGCTTAACTCATTTACTAAAAGGCTGGTATACCACGGCTTTAAAAGCTTTTTTATCAAGTACAAATAAAGCCCTTGGTCACAAACCAGAAAGTTGTTATATAACAGGATTTGATATCCAAGTTACTTTTAGTTTTCAAATACCTCTAAGGTAGCTACCCCCAGTAAACACATGCAGAGTGTGTGTGTAAGAGCAGAGTGACAGTGACATGCTAAAGCTAGCCTCCTCAGGTGCTGTGTGTGTGTGTGTGTTTGTGTGTGTCACATCCGTCTTTGTCTGGCTCACGGTGCATGCGCTGCTTTCAGTTTGTCCTGGCAGGGGTTCTCTCTCAGGGGTGAAGCAGATGTCCTCCGTGGGGGCCAGCTCGCTGAACTGGTTGGCAGCTCTTCTGACATTTCTTCATGCCACGTTGACACCAGATCAGAGCCAATATTTGCAGAACACTGTCTTATAGTTGACTGTTCAGTGACTTGCTCCACTTTGCAGGAATAGACTACAGTCAAATGTGCCCCAGATTTGGTGTGCAGCAGTATGAGGAGCTTGTGTGCACATTGTTTCTATGTGATTGTGTCAGTTTAATGCAGAAAACACCCAGTGTCATTTGTGGTAATTGGCAGTGCAGTGTGCAGTGGCCGCTCTTGTAATGCACCTGTTCATGCTTCTCTCAGGATCTGCAGCTCTTGCTCAGTCTGGTCGGGCTCAGGGTGAGCGAGGAGGTAATTGGATTCCTGGAATCTTCTTATTCACTCCAGTGCGGCGGTGCGGCCGTGTGCAGGCGACAAAATGCCCCCGGCCACTCGGCTTCGTGGCACTGCCCCCATGGGAAGATCAAGGTAGCTTTACACAGCAGAGCCAGATGAGACTGGAGCTAAGGCTGGCTCCCATGGGAATGCCCAGTCTTAAGACTAAGATGGAATCCTTAATGGATAAGGTTTTGGTGACGTCACACTCAGCAGCTCGTTCCAATCCTACCGATCAGCGCCAGCGCCGTCTGGAAGTGACAACATGTCGAACAAAAGGATCAGGGAAAGGCATTTAGTGACTGTGACCCAGACACTGTGTTACTGTGTTACTGTTAGAGCCGCACAGCTGTAAGGACACTTGTATTGTGCATTTGTATTGTGCTTGTTTGTTGTCAGTAATGTTCTTTTAATTATGATGTTTCTCATCTTTCACATACAGTTTTTAAAGTTATATCCAGAAAACAAGTGCTTACCCTTATACAGCCAGTACTGTTTTTAGAATCTTTTAAATGGAAACTGTTGAATTATCAATCATGAGACCCACAGTAACTGAAACTAGACACTGAGACATAAATACAACAGGATTTGGGCCTATTCCTTTCCTTTAACAGAGCCAGTATAAGACAATGTGACAATGTAAAGTAAATGTCATTTTATCGTATAAAAAGACTTAGACTTAGACAAACTTTATCGATCCACAAAATAAATTATTTGGACACAATAGCTCACACATCACAATATAATACAAAAACAACAAAGAGCAACACTATAAATGGTATTAATGAATTCAAAATAAGTCAGAAAAATAGAAAGACTCGTGTCAAGTAAGGCAGAGTGGGTTAGAGGATGTCAGTACAAAAATCAGCACAAAAGGAGTATTATCTTTTGTGGTTTCGCTGCTAGTTCCAAGCATCAAGCCTTTTCCTCATTGTTAAAATCAAGTGTGCAATTTTAGTATTACGACTACGCTCGGAGAATCAATTTGAACCAGCTTGTTTGGACAGCTGTGGCGCTCATGTTTTGTCATTTTTCTATTACTTTAAAACATCATGTGCAGATTTGACTATGAGCAGATTTTCTAGCACCTCAACACTGCATTCTCCTCTACATGCTGCAGATGTACCATTTATACTAATCCCACTGCGTTATGTTGTGTCAGCTGCTTGGGAAGATTTCTATCACACATCCTTCTACTTATTCGTCTGGTTTTTGAACGTGCTTTAGCTTCGTCTGGCTGCTTGTCTCCCTCAGTAACTCCGCACTTACACGACAGCTGTCACTTTGGGTAACCGCCGCTCTGTTACTATCTCTCCCCTCTCCCCCAGGCCCGGACTGGTACCTGAACAAGGTGAAGCTGAAAATCGCTGATGTCAATGACAACGCTCCCGAGTGGAGTATGAGGCCGTACCCGTACCTGGCTGTGGTCTCCCCGGAAGCCCCCGCAGGAACGTTTGTGTACCAGCTCCAGGCGTACGACGGCGACGAGGGGAGGAGCGGAGAGCTGGAATATTTTCTGTCTGATGGTAAGATTCGGTGCAATCACGTAGATCTTCTGCTGCTTCATGAAACTTCAAATTTGTGGATTTCTAATAATATCACAATATTTTATACTCCAGTAATATTTAAAGGTCCTGTATTACACAAAAGTTGATTCTTAAGAGGTTTAAGTCATGTCATAATGTTACGTCGTCAAAAATATACATGGAGTTGTGTTGTTTTTCATTCAGATGTTTGAGTATCGTATTTTTCAGACTATAAGGCGCACTTAAAATCCTTTAATTTTCTCAAAAATCGACTGTGCGCCTTAAAATCCAGTGCGCCTTATGTATTAATTTTGGTTGTGCTTACTGACCTCTAACCAATTTTATGTGGTACATGGCACAGAAAATCTGTCAAAATGTTTTAGTACGACTTTGGTAAACTAAGAAGCTGCACCGTTTGATGGATTGTCGGAGCATTACGGCTACTGTAGTCAGGAGCCTTGCGGAGTAAAGGGTGAAGTATAGTTCTGTGTTGACATTTATGACATCAATTAAATGCTACAGAGAATATATGTCCATTCATATATACAGTCTATGATCTGCAGACTTAGTCCGACAGAAGCGGACCGGATCAGCGCACAAAGCGAACAGTATTTTCAGGGCTTATAGTTTATGCAAATGAGCCATGTAGTTTTTCAGTTTCATTTCTATAAAATGTAAACAAATGTGCACAAAGCTGCATTAAACACATTATTACTCTATGTATATTTGAGTCCTCCTTATAGGAAACAAAAAATACAAACTTAAATTATCCACCCACATTCACATTCATAATCCACATTCACCAAAACAGGGAGGCAACGCCGGGTGAATTACACCATGATCTGCTAATGGATCATGGACGCCTGGGCTAAAGGATCAGTCTCAATTGTCGTCTGTTTGTTTCACTTAATGCGCCTTATAATCCGGTCTATCTTATGCATGAAAGTAGACGAGTGAATTCAACATCATTGATATTGCACCTTATAATCCGGTGCGCTTTATAGTCCAAAAAATACGGTAATCCTTTATTATGAGTCTGTCTACATCTCCAGTACTCAAAATGCTCTGTTCCACCTTGTGATGTCATGAATAGCAGTAGTTTTCAAGTTCACAGCTACTTTTTACCTTTTTCTTCAGCAGAGATTGGCAATTCCAGAGCTGAAATGATGAATCAAATTATTTCGGCGAAGGTGTATGGAATGTAAAAACACAAACATCACAAGGTGGAACTGAGAACAACAGCTTAAATATGCAAGGTTCGTGTGTTAAATGTGAAACAAAACAACTCCAGCTCTGTTTGTGATGAGGAAACGACATTATAACATCAGAAAATAGCGTAATATATAGTCCTTTTAACGCAGATAAGGGCTGGTGAAAGTAATATTGTTAAAACATAGATTCTTGTTATAATATAGGGGATTGTATGGTGTGGTCAGTAATAGAAATGATCAGGTTCAACATTATAATTTTACATTCAGATATGTCTTATAAAAGTATAATGTAATCAATAGGGCAATCTGGGAGTCCTATTCTACATTCTGAAAACCACCAATACTTTTTTATACGTATATTTTTAATAATTGAACATCCTCTTAATAATAACAGTTCAGTTTGGGCCATTATGCTATTATGTGGTTACATTATCGAATGGTGAGAGATCAGGGTTGTGCAGAGTTCAGCCTCCATAAGCGTCGCAATTGGTGAATTTTTTGCTGTCAGTTTTCACAGTAATGTAAGTGTATAATTTTAATGGCTGCAGACCTCCACCAGGATGCACCTCCACCCACAGGTCCCTCACAACTTTGTATTAGTTTACTTTATAAACCACTTAAAGGTGCGTTGTGTAAGTTTTCTTTCCTTTTCTCCATGGAGACGTTGTTGTTTTGTCTGGAATGTTTCACAGTGTCGTATTATTAAACCTTATCTTTATGGAAACCAAACCAGACCAAGTTACAGGTCAGAATGGTTGTTTTTTGAGCTATAATACCATTTGTAATTGAATACAGTCGTCCCTCGATATCGCTCGCGGTTTACTTTCGCGGTCTTGCTGTTTCGTGGATTTTTTATTTATTTATTTTTCCAGTTTTGCGTTCTTTATTTTACAGTTTATAAACGCGTATTGTGTCCCTCCCCCTGCATCCTGATTACAGGCGGACATGCGGGCAGGTAGTGATTACACACGGGCGGGTCAGGACTACACCAGGACTACACCAGAACTAAACCAGGTCTAAACCAGGACTAATCTTGGACTTAAGAGAGAGAACCCCAAGCAGGGTGTCCGGAAAGCGCGATTGGGCGACGGCTGCGATTAGCTCCGTGAGGTGTGGAGCTCTGAGCCGGTCCTTTCTCCTGCAGTCACCTGAGCCCATCCCCACAGGAAGTTCTGGTTTAGTCCTGGTTTAGTCTTGTTTTAGTCCTAGTTCAATCCTAGTTTAGTCCTCCTCTTCAGTCCTGGAATCAGTTTTAGGTTAGTTCTAGTTTAGTCTTGGTTCAGTCCATGGCGTAGGCAGCGCATAAATTTGATATAATCTCGGATTAACAGGTGGGTGCAATGTTGTACTGCGCGGGTGAGGTGTAGTACTGCGCGGGTGAGGTGTAGTACTGCATGTGTGCGCTGTTGTACTGCGCTGTTGTACTGCGTGGGTGTGGTGTTGTACTCTGGTGTTGTACTGCGGTGTTGTACTGCGGTGTTGTACTGCAGTGTTGTACTGCAGTGTTGTACTGCGCGGATGCGGTGTTGTACTGCATGGGTGCGGTGTTGTACTGTGCAGGTGCGGTGTAGTACTGCGGTGTTGTACTGCACAGGTGCGGTGTTGTACTGCGCTGTTGTACTGCATTGTACTGTGGTGTTGTACTGTGCAGGTGCGGTGTTGTACTGTGGTGTTGTACTGTGGTGTTGTACTGTGGTGTTGTACTGCGCTGTTGTACTGCATTGTACTGTGGTGTTGTACTGTGCAGGTGCGGTGTTGTACTGTGGTGTTGTACTGTGGTGTTGTACTGTGGTGTTGTACTGTGGTGTTGTACTGCGCTGTTGTACTGTGGTGTTGTACTGTGGTGTTGTACTGTGGTGTTGTACTGTGGTGTTGTACTGTGGTGTTGTACTGCGCTGTTGTACTGTGGTGTTGTACTGCGGTGTTGTACTGCATTGTACTGTGGTGTTGTACTATGGAGGTGCGCTGGTGTACTGCGCTGGTGTACTGCCCTGTTGTATTGTATGGGTGCGGGTCTCCAAAAACTGACCCGTGCAGGACTCTGCTCTGTTGGGCTCCATTACGGAATAAATTAATCTTCAGTTTGTTGCATAAAGAAGGAGGAAAATAACATAAGGACGACAGCAGCAATAAGTTTAAAGAAGGATGTAAAATTACCTGTTCTGTCTGAGAAAAGTGTATAAAGTGTGTGGTGAGGGGTTTTACAGCTTTAAAACAGATATACTTTGCGGATTTCACCTATCGCGGGTTATTTTTTGAATGTAACCCCTGCGATAAACGAGGGACCACTGTAAATGTAAGGTAGAGCTGTTTAATGTCATACTGTGGAACATTCCAGGCAGAGTAATGACATCTCCACAGAAACAAGCAGGTGATGGACCCCCAACCGCAAAGCCACCTAGTGCACTTTTAATTACACTTTCTATCAACTGTTGCCTTGGTTCATTGTCTATTATAGGTCATTAAAGGTGATGAAGCTCGTTTCACATTGTTTAGACTGAAAGACTTCACAGACATTTAATCAATAGATGTAATTTCTAGTTTGAAATTAACTCATTTTGTGTTGTCTCCGATCTACTCTTCTTACGTGGGTTAATTAGCAGGTTAAAACATGTAACAAAAGAGATCGTAAACTGTCAGTAGTGAACGTATGCCATAGGCCCTGTGTCAGTGAAGATCAGGCACAAGTTTGTAATGGTTATGTAATGTAATAGAAAAAGGGAACAGGGTTTGGGCTTATCTTAGTATAAAACAGCTTTAGTAACATTAATGGAACAGAGCATTTTGAGCTTTGGGGTTGTAAATTGTGTAATAATAAGTTTAAAACATGTCAGAATGAAACAAAACACAACTTCAGGTAAACAATGAAAACTGGAGGGTTAAAATTCCAGGGTAAAATATTTCAGAGTGTTACAGAAAGTGCTATTTTAACTATATGAAAGTTAAATGAGGGTTCAAGTTGGGGTTGTTTGCCAAAGTTGATATATTTGATGTGAATTCAACTTCTCCTAGTGTTAATTCAACTTCCCTTAGTGTTAACTTGGCTCCTCCCACCCACCACTTCAAACTCCCACGAGAGAAAACCAGTCTGGACCAGTTTTGTACATAATTTCATCTTAAATGAACTAAACTAAAGTGTAAAAATAAAACATCTCTGTGTTTTGTTTAGCTAAATCAGAATAACTCTACAAAGTGTTATCCGTTTACTCTCGAAATGTTAATATAACTCTTGATTTTGGGGTTAAACAGGAACTTTAGCCCAGTGTTACTTAATTGGAAAGGAGGTGAAAGGAGTTAACTTATGGACAAAGATATAAAAGAATCAAGTACAATGATTTCATTAAAAAAAAACAAAAAAACAAACACATAAAATCAAAAGCAATGTGTATGTATGAAAAAGAAAACTAAGTTGTTGTCCATAACAGTGAAGATTTCTGTTTGCAATTCATTACTAATTGTGCCTGAACTGAAAGGTAGTGATTTCAAATGTTTTAAAGTGACTATCAGTGTTGATGTATTGTCTTGAAGAGGGAAAAGGGGGCAGATAATATAATCTTCTTTACGCTCCTTTTCATTTCTTGTATGTTTGATTGTGACACTGTTGATGTCTTTTTATGCTTTATGAATGAAATAAATAAACAAATAAAAATAATTAATCGGAATGTAACAATAACCAAAATATCGTGATGTCGTGGGCTATCACAGTATATCGAATCACAAGTTCCTTTGCTTAAATACATGGTTTTATAGTAGCAACAGCTTATAAACATAGAGAACTACATATCCCATGATTCATTTCAGTGCAGACAACATGAAGAAATATGTTTTTTACTTGAATTTTTGGGATTATGACGGAAATAATTCACCTCAATTTTGTCAGGGTATTTTAAAAGCAAAAAAAGTGTCCCATCTTTAATTATCAGCCTCTGCAAAATATCGCAATAAATATCGTACCATGAGATGCATATCGTGATAATATCGTACAGAGAGATTTGGATATTGTTACATCCCTAGAATATGACAATAAATGCTGTACCAGATGACTGGTCAAAGCATTTTATAATGTCAGTTTTGTTATTATGTTGTATGTCGTAATATCGTGAGGTTTCCCACAATATCGCAATAAATATCGTACTGTGAGGTTCAGATCGTGACGATATCGTATTGTAAGACTTGGATATCGTTTCACCCCTATTAATTAAAATTCCCAAAATGTTAAATTAACTCTAGAACAGATTGGACTGATTCTGTGAGAGTCAATTTTAACACTCCACTTTTTGTCTTGTTTGTTCTTGAGGAGGTAACAACATTATAACATGTCTTAAAGCTCACAAGAGTCAATTTTGAGTAATATAGTCCGATGAGGTTCATTTGGTCTGCAGATAATTTATGTTATTAGGTTCTTTTTTCACACCAAGAGTTTGTTTTCATACCTGACAGTTTTGACTGCTCACTAGCGGTCTTCCTCAGAGTGCCACTAGTGAGCAGTCGAAACTGTCAGGTACGAAAACAAACTCTTGGTCTGAAAAAAGAACCTAATAACACACATTTGCATAATATAAGACCTTTAAATTCTGAAGAGCAGTACGATGTTATAGCCTGTTTTTATTCTTAGTTTATCATCCTTGAAATACACCAAAACATGTCACTTCTTTTAATTAGACTCTTTACCCCCAACCTTGATCTCAGTCGGTTAATTTGCCCCCCGAAAATCCACAAGAGAAATTGTTTCCTTAAAATATAAAGAAAAAACTGCTCTACAACCATAAAAATAAACAGATTTAGTCAAACACCAGCGCGGTCACAGACGACCAGCTCCCGGCAATCACGCACTCATTCATGCATACACTCACTCAGTGTTTAGGTGTCCATTAACTTCACTGTGGGTCTGTCAGTCCATCTCTGCTGAAACTCACACTGCCAGGGGCTTTAGAGTGTTTGTGTACGCTCCTCTCCTGTGTCTCTCCTACACACACACACACACACACACACACACACACACACACACACACACACACACAAGCACTCACATGTTGGGTTTATGTGCTTCTTGCGGACATGACATTGACCTACATTCATTTCCTGGAGACTGATCCTATAACCATCACAGTCACTACTTGCCTACGCAAAATCTGGACCCTAACCTTCACCTACTTGTGAGCTTTAAGGGCTCTATATTACACACACACACAAAAAAAAAAAAAAAAAAAACTGACTCGTGTGAGCTTTTAGCTATATTACAATAAGGGTTCCCACTTTTTTTACTGACAAAATTTCAAAACTTTTCCATGACTTTTTAAAAACCCAAAGTGAATTTATTTTTAAATGTATTATTATTATTATTATTATTTAAATTTATTATTTATTTTATTTGTATTTATTTTTGTTTTTTTTTTGCACATATATAACAATAAAAAAAAAAAAAAACACTAGATAAACACATTAGGTATCACACTAGATTAAAAAAAAAAAAAAAAAGTAGGTGCCGGAAAAGACAAAAACCCAAAAGGGCTTATGATATATAGTATAGTTTTATAGTGTATTTTTTATTTTTTTAATATTTAAAAGAAAAAGAAAATAATAACAACAACAACAACAACAACAACAACAACAACAACAACAACAACAACAACAACAACAACAACAACAACAACAACAACAACTACAACAACTACTACTACTACTACTACTACTACTACTACTACTACTACTACTACTACTACTACTACTACTATTACTACTACTACTACTTACTATTATTTATTATTATTATTATTATATTGTTATAATAACTAATAATAATAATAATAATAAATATAATATAATAAAAGGTGCATATGTTCATAAATAATCATAATAGCCTAATGATAACTTAACAAAACACTGCAGTTACGTGAAACAGATACTAAAATTCCATGGCTTTCCCAGGCTTGGCAAATTACATTTTCAATTTCCATGACTTTTCCAGGATTTCCATAACCCTGGGAACCCTGTATAATGTTGCTACTGCCTCAGAAACATACCCGGAGTTGTCTTTTGTTTCACTCACACATGCTTGAGTAATCCTGGATTATTTGGCTGGCTGCTTCCCTAAAGCTCAAAATAATCTTCTCCACTTTATGATGTAATTCAGTGGTCGTTTTCAAGTTAACAGCTCATTTTACCTTTCGTTCAGGCAAGATCGACAATTCCAGGGCTGAAGTTATACAAATGATTCCAGTGAAGGAGGAACTCAGTTTAAATATGCAGGATTTGTGTGTTTAAACGTGTATGACTGAAACAAAACACAACTTCAGGTCTGTTTATGATGAAGAAACAACATTATAACATAAAAGTGCGTAATCTATACCCTTTAACCTTCATCTTTTTACCATTTATCTTAACTTTAAACAATGCTGTCGTTCTTAAAATAAAGCATTTACATTGTGGGGACCTCATTTTCGTCCTCACAAGTGAACCAGGCCCCATGAACCGAGTGTGTACAGAGTTTAGTAAATACTCATCTACACACTCTGCACGCGTTGCTAGTGTTGACATAGTGGGCCTCTGGAAGTTTGCCAGCGCAGTGGGCCCCCTGGTGGTTTGGAGGATAGAGGTTTGTTTCTATGTCACAGAATGGGGGATGTACTAATCCTGCCAGTGGGGGTTTACAAAGCATTAGTCCTTCGCGCTACTCCCTGATGGGGCTTAAAACGTAATTACTACAAGACACCCCTGGTCTACTATAAACTGTAGGAGGTTTATAATGTTTTAGTCTGCTCAAACACAATGCTGTCACTTCAGTCGTTTGAATTTTTCGCAGTTTTCAAATGTAAATAACCCTCTTTAACCCTCTTATCGTGTACTTAACATTTGAGACTAAAGGAGACGAGAGGAGCGGAGCTTTTGATGAAGTCTGTCCTGACCTCGTGTTTGGAAAAAAAGAGCCCATATTACACTAGTTACTGATCTATGCTATGTTGTTTTTCTCACCACAAGCATACCTGGAGTTTTGTTTTGTTTCATTCACACATTTAGCACAAACTGCATATTTAAGCAGAGTTCTTTTCTCCTTGCGATGTGTAATACAGGAACCGCACCACTGTGTGTTTACACTCCACACACCTTCACTAGAATTATTTGGATCATTTCAGTCCTGGAATTTCACATCTCTACTCAACTAAAGGTAAAAAGTTGCTGTTAACTTGACATCACAAGGTGCAGCAGAGCATTTTGAGCTTTGGAGATGTAGAAAGCAGAGTCCTAGTCTGATTCATCAGCTGGTTTCACTTCATAGAAACTGTCTGACCTCACAGTGTTAGAATTGTCTGTAATAATCAGGTACTTTTTATCATTTAACCAATTGCTGTAATATATATTTGTAATTTGCTAATGACATGGCATAGGTTCAGTCCTGGTTTAGTCCTGGTTCAGTCCTGGACTACTGGGCTGTCGTGACGTATGTAATGCGCCACTAACGAGGCTAACTGGTATATAACGCTTTTCCCAAATCCCGTAGGAAGAAGGGCAATAACGTCTTTCCCTTGATAAAATTCACCAAACATTCTTTTTGTTCCAGCTTTAAATCCTCGATCTCGGGAATCGTTGACAATACTGAATGTATGGCTCTTTGCCGATTGGCTGGTGCCCGAACTCGCATTGCTGCACTTGTCTTCCGATTCCTGACCTAGTTGCTGGAGAGAAATGAAATTGAGCGGAGGCACTAGGTGGCACCGCCTGACTAGCAGAGTCCTGCAAAGGGTCGGGTACCCGCAAATAGTTGCTGAAAGGGTGGGTTTCAACGTTCTGGAATTTTACGGGTGGGTTTGTTAACGGGTAGTGATTACACACGGGCATTTCAGGTGAATCAAATGAACGACTAATGGGAGAAAAATACTTGACGCGCGTCCGCTTGTTTCCGTTGCCCTGGAAACAAGTGCCGTTTCTCGGTCTTTTCCTGGAACGATGGACCAGGCTAAGAGAGTGACTGTGAGAGTGTTTTTATTACATAAAACCATTAGCGGAGGCGATCGGCTCGAAAACTGTACTCCGGGTTTAGTACTGGTCTAGACCTGGTTAAGTCCTGGTTCAGTCCTGGTTCAGTCCTGGCTTAGACCTGGTTAAGTCCTGGTGTAGTCCTGGTGTAGTCCTGGTGTAGTCCTGGCGATCGGCTCTGCGGTTGTGGTGTGTATATATTTATAATTTGTGGCGTAGGTTCAGTCCTGGTTTAGTCCTGGACTAATGGACTTTTGGACAAATGGGCAGACTCCGATTTATCACGGGCACGGGTAGGTAACGGGTGGAATGTTAACATCATGTCACCACTCTGAGGAAGACCGCTAGTGAGCTGTCGAAACTGTCAAGTATGAAAACAAACTCTTGGTCTGAAAAAAGAACCTAATAACATAAATTATCAGTAGACCAAATTAACCTCACTGGGCAAAATATATAACTTCTTTTACCTGAAATAAGTAATAGCTTGGTTCTTTGACTGTTGATTCTGTAAAAATCCACACAGTTTCTCAGTCCTTGTTTGACTCTAATAGAGCCTGTGTCTCTCTGATTGGTTAATCTGCCTGTCAATCACACCCTTTGAAATCAGGGAGACAGGATACGGCTCCAGATCCTCTCATCTTTGTAAAGTTTTGTCAAAGCGTGTGGTTCTGGCTAGTCATGTAAGCACCTAGTTGGGCTGAAAATAAGAAAAACAACAACTCTTTGTAGTTAAAGTAAGAAAGTAAAACATATGTTGCTTGAATTAAGAAAAAAGACTTATTCTATTGGTAGATAATTTTACTTCCATCTACTCAAATCAAGTAAAATCTTGGAACTTACATCGTCCATACCTTACATTTTCTTCCGGTCGAGTTGCTAGGTCTGGGCGGGTGTGGATTTAACTTAATCACAGGTTAACGGGCGGGTGCGGGTCTCCAAAAATGGACCTGTGCAGGACTCTGGTAGACACACTAATATAATAATAAAGGATGTTCATGTTCCTGGGTTTTTATTTGGTCAATATTTATCTCTTTGCTTAACTCAAACTTGTGTGAATGAAACAAAACACAACTCTGAGGAATAGTTTTTGACAAGGTAAGAACATTCTAACGTGGCTTAAAGCTCACAAGAATCAATTTTATGCATCGTAGGAATTCCGTAATTCTCGAATGTAAATAACCATCTTTAACCTTCTTATCCTGTACTTAACATTTAAAGAAGATGAGAGGAGCCGGTCTTTTGATGAAGTCTGCCTGACCCCATGTTTGATCTCCTTGGTAGATGTGCTAAGATCTCATAATGAAGAAATAATCAAATAAAACATATAGAGAAATTAAATGGAAATGTAGTAATTTATTTAAAGGTGCTGTATCTGATCTTTAATAATCATGAAAAACAGAAGTAGTTCATTTAAAATAGTTTGCAGTGGTCCAAAGTTATCCCTCACTTGCTTTATAAACTCCGTGCTGAATATTGGACAATAAAATGCTTTCTAATTTAATGCAGACGGTACACAGCGGACAGTATGTTGACCTCAAGAGCTGCTTACACAAAATATCTGTACTGGAGCAAGGCAATATACCAATACATGGAGGAAAAAATGTATACGGGTTTTTAAATAACAGAAGAATTAATAGACTGGCATTCAATTCTAAATTATTTTCTAAAACTTATATTTAAGAGCCAATATTACGTTATTTTCTGATATGTTATAATGTTGTTTCCTCATTAAAAACATTCCTGGTGTTTTGTTTTGTTTTATTTCATTTGATTCACACATGTTTAACTCACAAAATCCTGCATATTTACGCTGCGTTCTTCTCTCAAACTGAAAACACTCTGTTCCATCTTGTGATGTGATATGGTAATACAGGAAGTGCTCCACGGTGTTTTTAAACTCCATACCATGAATCTATTAAAATAACTGGATAGGGTATTGTTGCTTGTAGCTGCCTCCAGTTGGCGTAGTGGTCACTCACTGGTACTACAGCGACAAAATCCCATGGGCTGAGAGAGAAATTTTCTCATAGAGTGCAGTTTAATCACAAACTGTTTGTGTTCGGCTGCTAGGGCACTTACAACTTTCATAAATGTTGAATTTTGTATTGATTTTTACCTATTTTTTGATCATAAACGTTTTCTCAGCTCAAAATCCTTCAGTTGACTTTAAAAAAACGCTTTATAATCGTTAACTCCGGCCCCGCTCTAGCTCCTCTTGCTCTGATTGGTCAAAGCGATCACGTGATACACTAGACCGCACTTCATGCGTGCACTTGCATGCATTGGCATCTGCCCACAGGAGAAAACAGCACTACTGCACATGCGTAATTGGCCCAGAGCCACCGGAAGTACCTCACTGGGCTAAAGGCGAATCTGGAGTCATGCACCATTGATCACAGCCCATTGACTTGAAAGGATGACCATTTTGAAACCCCGGGGCTTGGTCCATACCATGGATCTATTAAACTAACTGGAGGGTGTTGCTGCTTGTAAGCAGCCGAGAAAGGATTTTTCTCATGGAGCGCAATGTAATCACTGCAGCTGCTTATGTTTGGCTGACAGGGCACCTACAACTTTCAAAAATATTGGATTTTGTGGAGATTTCAGCCTATTTTTATATCATAAACTTTTTCTCAGCTCAAAATCTGTCAGTTGTCTTAAAAAAAAAAAAGCTTTATAATCATTCGCTCCGGCTCTGCTCTAGCTCCTCTCACTCTGATTGGTCAAAGCGATCACGTGATACACAAGACCACACTATTACTACTACTAAGAGAGCACTACTGCGCATGTGCAATTGACCCACAGCCACCAGAAGTACCTCACCCGGCTAAAGGTGAATCTGGAGTCATGCTCCATTGACTCGACCCATTGACTCGAATGGTCGGCCATTTTAAAACCTTGGGGCTTGCTCCATACACCTTCACTACAATCAGTTGGATGATTTCAGCCCTGAAATTGCCACACTAAAGTGAACAAAGAGTAAAACGTAGCCTGTTAACTTGAAAACTACAGCTTCATGGCAACACAAATGGTGTAACGGAGAATTTTGAGCTTTGAAAATTTCAAATACTAATTATAAGGCGTTACTTAAACACAAAACACAACTCCAGGTTTGTTTTTGATGATGTAACAACTAGGGATGTAACGATATCCAAATCACGATAAATTACTATCACGATATGCATCTCATGGTACGATATTTATTGCGATATTTTGGTGCGGCTAATATAATTGTAGATAGGACACTTTTTTGCTTTAAAAATACCTTGACAAGATTTTGGTGTGAATTATTAGTGTCATAATCCCAAGAATTCAAGTAAAAAACATATTTCTTCATGTTGTCTGCGCTGAAATGAATCATGGGATATGTAGTTTCCGATGTTTATAAGCTGTTACTACATTAAAACCATGCATTTAAGCAAAGGAGCATGTGATTCGATATATTTTGACAGCCCATGATATTATTGTGAGACTTTTGACGATACAATATCACGATATTTTGGTTATTGTTACATCCCTAGTAACATTATAACATGCCTAAAAGCTCACGAGTCAATTTTGCGTAATATAGGACCTTTAACAAATGAGTTTTACCTTGCTGTATAATACATTACCCGTCTATAACTAGATCCTCGCACTATGAAGCAATTCATATTAAATTCATCATCTACTCTGTCTCTGCGCTGACACGGGCATCACTTGTACTTGTAAAATGTCTCCTGGCAGTTTCGAAAAACCAACAATTACCCAGCTTGAACTAGAATTAAAGATAGAACATCGTTATAGTCAGTGAATCGCGACTAATATCTACCTGCCATGCATATTTCTGCGCTTGGGCTCCGCTGCCAGAGGAGATTGCTGTAAATAAATCGGCCATGAATTGTAGCAGGTGCAAATAATGACAGAGACAGCTGTTGTGGAGTTCATAACTAAAACAAGCAAAGTGGAGCTGCTACTTGTGTACTGCAGGGAATACAGTGACTGGCCATTCTCGGCAGATTGTCAGATGTCTGTTGTGGAAATAAACGAAGGGCACACACAAAGAGGACGAAAACGTATTTATGTTCAGAGCCTTTTCTTGTCTCGCAGCGTTGGAGCAGTGACCTGTGTAATCTCTCTGCAGGCTTCACTGAACATTAGACGCGCCTTCGGAGGGGGATCTGTTGTGACATAGCAACAAGTTCTAATAAAGGGACCATTATTACGCTTTTTAATGTTGTGCCCTGATTGCAAACGTACCTGGAGTTGTGGTGTTTTCTTGCTTTCGCACGCGTTCAGACTTAGGCGAACTGTATTGATCCAAGGGAAATTATTTAACTCACAAATCCTGCATATTTTGGTTCTTCTCTCAATCGGAAAATAAAAGTTTGGAAAAGTTATTCTTCACTTACTTTAGAAATTCTGTCCAGAATATTGGACAGTACAATGCTTTCTTATTTTGATGCAGACAATAGTTTGATCTCAAGAGCTGCTTACTGAAAATATCTGTACTAGGGCGGTACAATACAAATACAAATACTTGGGGGAAAAAATTGTAAACAGGGCTTTTAAATAACAGAAGAATGGACAATCTTTAATTATTTCCTGACCATTTCCTAAAACTTACCGTAAATTCCGAACTATAAGATGCTACTTTTTTCTCACATTTTGAACCCTGCGGCGAATAAAACGATGCGGCGAATATATGGACGGATTCTTTGTTTGGCACATTGTCCATTCATATATATGGCCTGAGTGCAGAAAACACCTCTGTCTGTGCGATTCACATATCGATCTAGGGTTCACATGAAGTTATGATGCTAAATTGACATGAGTGAGGGGGATACGTCTTACCCGTGTGCGTAAATGACGAGAAGAAACGTCTCAAACTTCAGTAGCCGAACATCAACTCATACCTGATCGATACACATAGCCCCACCCCCAGGAGAGTCTGAAATCTGCTGAAATCCTCCGAGACACTGACACGATACAGACAGGACAGAGGCTCTTTCTGCAGGAGACATGTGCAGTAGAGCACGGGGAGAGACGGGGGTGATGCGCTGAGGAAAATACTAGTTTGATTGTGTTATTTTGCGCTTCATACACACACCCTCCTCATGGAAACCACACAAAGAAATGCAGATAATGCAGCTTGATAAGTTAAAGGCGATTGATTTGACAGAGCTGCTGCACGTGAACTCGGCATCAGTGAGTCGATGGTGAGACGTTGGCGATGGCAGCGTGACGAACTGACTCAATGCAAAAAGACGACAAAAGCTTTCAGAAGCGATAAAAGCAGACGACCCTTAATAACGTTCTTGAAGACGTGGACACCTGCAGCTTATATTCAGGTCTTGCCTATATATGTACAATTTCACAACTTTGTTCAAATTTAGTAGGTGCGGTTTATATTCAGGTGCGCTCAATAATCCGGAAAATACGGTATATTAAAGGACCCATATTATGCTATTTTCTGATATGTTATAATGTTGTTTCCTCATTAAAAACATTCCTGGTGTTGTGTTTTGTTTCATTTCATTCACACATGTTTAACACACAATATCCTGCATATTTACAGTAAGTTCTTCTCTCAGACTGAACACTGACACCTTGTTCCACCTTATGATGTCATGTGGTAATACAGGAAGTGCTCCATTGTGTTTAATAAACTCCATCCACCTTCACTAGAATCATTTGGATCGTTTCAGTCCAAGAATTTCCAACTCTACTGAACAAAATGTGAAAGGTAACTGTTAACTTCATGACATCACAAGGTGGAACAGAGCATTTTCAGTTTGGGAGATGTAGACAGACTAATAATAAAGAATTGCTCAAACATCCAGGTCTAACATGTGATGTAATTGTACCTATATATATGACGCAAGGCCCTTCTATGCTTAGACGGCATAAAATAGTGGCAAACTTTCATCCACTTTCACGATGAGGACTTCTACTTTCACTCACAGTAGTTTCAGTGTTAAAGGGCCCATGTTACACTATTTTCTGATCTATGTTATAATGTTGTTTCCTCAAGCAAACATAAGCATACCTGGAGATGTGTTTCGTTTCATTCACACATGTTTAACACACAAATCCTGTATATTTAGGTTATTTTCTCAAACTGAAAATACTATGGCCCCGTCCACACTAGTACGTATTCGAGTCATTTTCGTTGTGGATGCAGTGTTCGTCCACACTAATCTGATTGAAAACGGCTCCAGAGACGGAATGATCTGATGCCACCAGCTCCCACAAATTCATCTGAGTACAGATCTGATTCGGCACTGTGTGGATGCCTGAAAACACTGAAACACCGACATAGGTCTATGCGCCACAATGTAATTTAGGGGCTAGAATTTGTCCATTCATATCCATATCATCTGTGTGTACGACCTGCAGACATATAATATCTGGAAAGTTTAATATGAACCATCTCCAACGCGTCAGAAGCACAGAACAGACTCACCATCAGCAGAACACCCCTATGTCACAGAAAAAAACACTCATATTCCACTGAGTCGTGTCTTTTAGTCCAACACAAGCTGAATCGCATCAGCGCACAATAGCGAGCAGTTTTTTTGAGCCTCATTTATGCCATATTATCCATGCGGTTTTAACGTTGTATTTCTGTAAAACGTAAACAAATATGCTCAAAGCTGTGTGGATAGGGAAGGCTTGCGGACACAGAAACGACGTGTCTGGACGCAGATCGTTTCTGCTACGGTGATACGCGGATTCGTTTCAGTGTAAACGTAGTCTATGTTCCACCTCGTGATGTCATGTGGTAAAACAAGAAGTGCTCCATTGTGTTTTTAAACTAGAATCTTTTGGATGCTTTTCTACTGAACAAAAGGTAAAAGGTAGCTGATTGTGATTGAAACAAAACACAACTCCAGGTCTGTTTTTGATGAGGTAACAACATTATAACATGGCTTAAAGGTGTATTGCGTAACTTTTACGGTAGAGGGTTCGCCACCTGTTTGACTCCATGTACATGTGTTACTGTTTTTTCATAGAATGTTCTCCAGTATGGCATTAAACAGCTCTATCTTAAAGGTATAGCTCAAAAATGTCCATGAAGATAGAAACGTTTAATACCAGACTGTGAAACATTCCAGACAAAGCAATAACATCTCCATGGAGGTCAAATTACAGGTCAGATCTGTGGAGAAGTGGCCACGCTCACAGTAATAATGTATGTTCTTGCGGTAGTTCTGAGAAAGAAAAAGAAACATGATTGAATAAATAAAAGATATATTCCTTTAATGCTGTACCGTGGAACTTCCCAGGCAATGCAATAACATCAAAAGGTATACTGCGGTCCAAAAGCAAGAAAAATGATCTGACGAATGCTTTTTTTGCCGAAACACTATTTAAAAAAAAAAAAAAAAAAAAAGCTTTTGGACATCGGCCATCTGAGTGCGCTATGCATTTTTTCACTTTTATACTGCTGCTCCTCGCATTTGCACCTCTATAAGAACTTTGGAGTGCGTTTTCTTTTTCATTTAATACTATAACATCGCCGTGGAGCAGGAGCAGCAGAAAGTTGCACAGTGCACCTTTTAAAGCTCACAAGAGTCAATTTTCAGCAGCTTTAAAATACAATCATCACATATTTCCTTCTATTATTCACTTCAATATCTTTCAAAAGAGAGTTCACAGTTGGCAACTCTTTGTTCTGCTGCGCCAGAAAGAAGTGCAAAATAATTAGAATTGTTTTCAGCTACATCAGGCAAAAATTGATTTTCTACGTCGACTAATTATCCCCTCTTTGCTTCAGGTAATGCTAATGATCGGGGCTGTATGTCTATATTTGAGCTATCACCATCGGCTCTGCGATAGAAGCGCTATTTTTAAACATCAAATTACGTTTATGACCTTGCAGATTCTGTGGTTCTTATCGCTTGTAAATGGATGATGTGTAAATGATGTATTATGTGTTAGGGCGAGGAATCACAGGGTCACTCACGGTTCGATACGATACTCGATACACGGCTCACGATACGATGTTATAATCCACATGATAATCGATATATTGTTCATGAAACTCTGTGGTATATTGTTGCTTTAAAAAAAAAAAAAAATCATTTAATCAACAATATTTCTAAGCATATTTACAATGAGTGCGTATACATGCACATCAGTATCCTGGTTATGATCGGGTTTTTTGAGTATCCCAGTTTCTTCATGGTGCATGTAAACGCAGTACCCCAGTTTCAGTAACCCGGTTATGGCAGTATCCCGGTTATCAGAAACCGGGTTGCTGTAGCTGGTTTATTCCGATAGTAACCGGGATACTGGTGCATGTATATGCAGTATCCCGGTTACTGCAACGTAAAGTTAAGTGCCAAAGTTAAGTGTGTCCAAAAGACACTTTCCAGTCTTTTCACCTCAACCAGTGTTGGGAAGGTTACTTTTAAAATGTATTCCCCTACAGATTATAGATTACATACCCCAAAATGTAGTTTGTAACATAATCCATTAAATTACTTAAAGTGAGTAACGTAATCTGATTACTTTGGATTACTTAATATTGTCATGCCTTTTAAAACTACATGAATGTAGAAACCACATCCTGAAAATTCTTGTTTGTTCTTTTCAAATTGTCTGTTGAGCCCAAGTCTCCATGAATAAGCAACTGTTTACTGTAGAGAAACAAAGACCAGGAAATCTTAACATAAATTTTGTCTGCTAAAAGAGAATAAAAAGCCCAGTCTTTCCATAACCATATTAAAAATATTATTGATAGAGAAATTATTCTTATATGAGATCACCTTAAATTATGTCCAACCTACTATTAGGTATCATTGTTTATGGTTTAGTCCTGGTTTTAGTCCTGGTGTTAGTTCTCGTTTAGAGGCGCACAGGAGGAAGCGCGGTCTACACAGTGTACGCGAGAAAACACGGTCCACACTCGGCGCGCTGGAGAATGACGGTGGTCCGCGCGTTCTCAGGTTGATGACGATGATGAAGCTGTGTGTTTGTGTTTGTGTGTGTTTGTGTGCATGTCCCCTCATGTGGCAGGTCACTATAGGACAGTAGTGCAGACATCATGAGTCTATGCAGTTTGTTTTCATCAGTGCCAGTAGCTCCGGTTTGACATTTAAGTTGTAGGCGATTTTATATTTGTTATTTTTTTTTATATCTCATGTCGGGAGAAGAATTTCTAAGACACAAATGTGTTTTTACCTGTGCACTGCTGCCTCTGTTCTACTGGCTCTTAGACCTTGTCCATTGTGTGACTGACGCCGCCAACGTTAACATGACGTTTACATCGCTCTTACTGACACGTTCTGTGTGGGTTTTCGGCAATGAGTGGAATTACCGAAATAAAAAATAAATAAATGGGATGTAGCACAAAATGTGAAAACAGGAAAATACCGCCTTGTAATCCACTTATTTCAGCAAAGTAACTGTAATCCAATTACCACTCATTGAAACAGTAACTGTAACTGAATACAGTTACTCATAATTTGTACTCTGATTACGTAACGGCGGTACATGTAATCTGTTACTCCCCAACACTGACCACAACAGTAGCGACATAAAGTGACCAACATAAATAAAGTGACCAACATAAATAAAGTGACCTTATATGAGTGAAATAACTGTAAAATAAAGAGCTACGCTAAACCTGCACACGTACAATCTGCACTCGTGTGATCGCTGAAAAGCTAAAACATGAACTATCTCCTATACGATATACACACTTACCATCATTAGCACCTCCTCTGTCACAGAAAGAACACACATAATCCACTGAGTCGTGTCCTTTAGTCCAAAAGAAGCTGAATCGCATCAGCGACACAAGGAGCGAACTCTTTTTATCACTGCTAACAGTTTATGCTAATTAGCGATGCGGTCTTAAGTTTTGTTTCTGTAAAACGTAAACAAAGCTGAATTATATTATCAAACGGACTGGTGTGGCTCTATAGTAGTTATGGTTTATATATTGTAAAGTTGAGTTTATTTATGCAGAAGATTTAATGTGGGATTTAATTGTGGGAGATCTCGTAGCTCCTCACCTCTGGTTAAACCTCCCGAGCTTCCTCTGCTAAAGGAGCTCACGGTTTGTATTTTTCCTTGTTTAATAAATTGATTTAAGTACATTTTTGCACTTGCGCATTTGTAAGATTATGTCAAGAAACCGGGATACTCCATTTGATCATGTATATGCGAATATGAGTATCCCGGTTTCTCAGTGCGCATGTATACGCAGTAACCCGAATACTGACATAACCGGGATATGGCTAATAACTGGGTTACTGATGTGCATGTATATGCACTCAATGAGTTTTTCTCTCAGACTCAACACTGACACTCTGTTCCACCTTGTGATGTCATGTGGTAATACAGGAAGTGCTCCATTGTGTTTAATAAACTCCATACACCTTCACTAGAATCATTTGGATCATTTCAGTCCAAGAATTTCCAACTCTACTGAACAAAATGTAAAAGGTCATTGTTAACTTCATGACATCACAAGGTGGAACAGAGCATTCTGAGTTTGGGAGAGGTAGGCAGACTAATAATAAAGGATTACCCAAACATCCAGGTCTACCATGTTGATGTAACTGTACCTATATATATGATGCAAGACCCTTAGACGGCATAAAATAATGCCAAACTTTGATCCACTTTCACGATGAGGACTTCTACTTTCACACTCTGTAGTTTCAACGTTAAAGGGCCCATGTTACGCAATTTTCTGATCTGTTTTAATGTTGTTTCCTCATCAAAAACAGACCCGGAGTTTTTGTTTGTTGTGTTTAACACACAAACCCTGCACATTAAGTTTTTCTCTTGTGTTTTTAAACTCCACACACCTTCACTAGAATCATTTGGATAATTTCAGCTTTGGAATTTTCTATCGCTACTAAACGAAAGGTAAAAGGAGCTGTTAACTTGAAAACTACTGCTTCATGACATTACAAGGTGGAATAACATTTGAGATTTGGAGATGTACAAACAAATAGAAACTGTAAACAAGTATGTGTGTTTCAAAGTTTATGTTATTAGGTTCTTTTTTCAGACCAAGAGTTTGTTTGTAGTTTTCTTCCTCATAGTGGTCGCCTGAGTCTGAGGAAGATCACAGGGAGCAGTCAAAACTGTGAGGTATGAAAACAAACTCTTGGTCTGAAAAAAGAACCTCATAACATGACAGAAAACATGACGGAAGACCAAATTAACCTCACTGGACTATGTGATTCAGAGTAGTTAGCACCTCTGATAAGACAGTGTCCACCAGCGTCTGACCAGAACTGAAGAAGCAGCTTGACAGAATCGAATTTCTCCTTTGCGCTGGAGATGTGGACAGACTAATAATAAAGGATTAATCAAACATGTGTAAATGAAACAGAACACATCTCCACAACTTGGCCAACGATACTGTATCACCAAATCCCTTAACTGGTTTTAACTTGACTTTACTGTTTATTTATTTATATTTTATTAATTTATTTATTAGAATTATTATTAGAAAGAATGTTGATTGTTCTGTTAATTGATCTCTGTCTGCTTCACTGTGTTATTGTTCTTTCAGTGTACAGCACTTTGTAAACCGTGTTTTTAAAAGTGCTCCATAATTAAAGAGTTATTTATTTAAAGGCACATATTTCTAGTGGAGATCCCGCCATCTGCTTGTCTCCGTGGAAGTGTTATTGCTTTGTCGTGGTCAGCCCAATGGTCCCACAGCTCTGTGTTCCCTCATTTCTAAGGCTTGTCTTATTTCTAAGATTTTTCATAAAATTAAACTCAAGTCAAGTCATTTTTATTTTTATACTGCATTTAAAGGGAAATTCAGAGTCACACCAACCTAGGATCCTTTGCACCACGACCTCTACATTACATTAATTAATTAATTCATTCATTCATTACTTAATTAATCATTGTATTTATATAGCGCTTTTCAAGACACCCAAAGCACTTTACAGTTCATTATTCACTAATACTACTGCTACTGCTACTGTAGCCACAGCTGCCTTGGGACAAACTGACGGAAGTGCAGCTGCCAATTGGACCCCCGATCCACCACCAACACTCACACACCACTTTCTTACTAGGCAATGTGGGTGGCGTGTCTTGCCTAAGAACACAACAACAGTTTTTTTAGTTTGTTTTGTTTTTGTTTTTTTGTGACTGGGGCCCACTATGGCACCAGGCCTGGCCCTGCTTGGCTTCTGAAATCTGACGAGATCAAGGTTTGACAAGCCAATGTGGCCACATCTGTAGTCAGCTGCTGCTGGAGAATCGGTTGGGTGTAATTAATGACCAAATTGGGAAAAATAGGAATAAATTCTGATGCAAATTGATGATAAAGGAAATGTGGGAACACAGGGCCTAATTATTGGAAGAAAAAAACAACAACAACAACTTAGAAATGAGGGAACATAGGCATGCTCCTGCTTTGTCTAGAATGTTCCACGGTGTAGATTAAACTTATCTATCACGAGGGAGACAAGCAGGTTACAGCACTACGCCGCATTACAATTCAAATCTGTGGAGAGTCGCCCCTACTCACAGAACAAATGATAGATGCACAGTATATGTATAATGTCGCACCATGGGACATTTCAGGCACAGCAATAGCATCTCATCTAGTATCATGATGCATCAATATTAATCTTTTTGCAACGCCCTAATACATATAGAGGGCTTTTTTTTTTTTTTTTTTTTTTTTTTGAGCATGGAATTGGTGTTCTGAGTGCCATAATTTTATCCAACATCTGTGCCTCCTCTGAATCCTTCTAAACAGATCCGAGCACGTCCACCCCCTGTTTTCTCTGGCTAACTATCCCCAGTTAGTATTCACCACAGCGCCTGCCTGTATTGGCTTGGTCTGTATCCAGGATGAGAAAATAACGCCATTGTGCTGTTCCTGTAGGCGGTGACGGCTGCTTTGTAGTGGACAAGATGACGGGCCAGGTGGCGACCACGGGACTGGTGCTTCAGAGGGACAGGGAGTATGTGTTGAGCGTGGTGGCTCTTGACGGCATGGGGACCCGCAGTGCCCCCGCTATGCTCTCGGTGGTGGCAGGGGCCCGGGCGCCGCAGTTCAGCAACACCAGCTATGTCATCGCCATCCCGGAAAACACGCCTGAAGGACAACCGTGAGTCCCACACAAACACTCCAAACAGCACGCCCAAATATGTCTCTGTGTGTGTAAGTGTCCAAGGAAATGTGACAGCGCTGGCTTAATAAACGGGAAAATGTCTACAGTTAATTTCTACAGTAAATAGTCACATTGTTTTGTTTTAACCATAGACTGTATATATCAGGGGTCGGCAACCTTAAATTACAGTGGTCGGCAAGTGCGTTTTACATTTCACAACACACATTAACAAGTTTGAAAACAAAATTACATTTAAAATACACTTTTACATCTTGAAAACAAATTTACCATTTCATAAACCACATTTGCCACTGTGCAAATAAATTTACAAAAAACAAAACATTTGTACAAGCGGCGCATGTGGCAAAAACACAAATACAAACCATTTAAATACAAAGACCTTTTTCTCAACGGCCAGAAGTGTCGTGATGTAGGGTAAACGTAACTTCCAGTTAATGCTTTTCTGTGGCAAAATATCTGTGGAAATGTCTTGCGTATTTTCCACCACCTTCATAAATCTGCCCCATCACCAAATCTTCAACAAGATCTGCAAAGAACATACTCTGTCCATGAAAAATTTATCCACACAAGGTATCAAGATAAGAAAAACGAAAGCTTAAAGGCAAACGACGAAGCATTATTGAACTAACATTATCATTTCCACTTTTTAGGACGTTCCAACTTTGTTCATTTGTTTCAGGGGTTTGTATTTGTGTTTTTGCCACGTGTAAATTTGTCTCAGCACTTGTACAAATGTTTTGTGTTTGGTAAATGTGTTTTATGAAACTTGGAATGTGTTTTCAAGATGTAAATGTGTATTTTAAATCTAATTTTGTTTTCAAACTTGTTAATGTGTGTTGTGAAATGTAAAAGTGTTTTGCACTTGCCGGCCACCGTATTAAATACTCAAAGAGCCATTTGGAGCGTCTCCCACAGAAAAGAAAACACCAGGAGCCACAAAACCCTTTTGAGTCTAAAACACTACATATCACTTTTTTACCTGTATGCTCTTGGTAAAAGACTATAGTGTGTTGCATTTATGAAAACAATGAAATGCTACAGAGAATATATGTCCGTACATATATATGGTCTATGCATACGACCTGCAGACATATAATCTTTGAAAAGTTTAACATGAACCATCTCCAACGCGACAGAAGCACAGAACAGACTCACCATCAGCAGAACATCCTCTGTCACAGAAAGAAAACTCATACTCCATGAATTTATGGCTAATTTGCATAAACTATAAGCGCTTTTTGTGTCGCTGATGCAGTCCGACAGAAGTTAACTGCATCAGTGACACAAAGAGTGCTTATAGTTTATGCAAATTAGCCATGTGGTTTTAAGTTTAAGTAACTGTAAAACGTAAACAAATGTGCACAAAGTTGCATTAAACACATTATTACTCAATGTCTATTTGAGTTCCCCTCATAGGACATAAAAATCCAAACTAAATTATTCACCCGCAGCAAACCAAAACTGCCGTCTGCTTCTGTGTTCCAGCATCATTTAATTGCGTGTAGTTCCACATGTTCTAGTCTTATCAGCCGTGAAAGTCAATGAATCTGCCCACGTAGCATTAAACGTTCTGTTTTCTTCAGAAACTTTTCTTTGGATTTATCCATCATTTACGTACCAGGGGTCGAAAAGCTCAATAAATCATGGTGCTGGTGTAGGACCTGGTAAATCCAGGTTGCCAGATCTGTGCCGGGTATCGCACATCGGTGGCTTTGACGCATATTTTCAGCGACAAAAATATTAAAAACATTTTATTTGAATATTACAGGATGACCATTGTCTACAAATGTAGAATTACATTTAAAAATGAACAAACTGAAATAAAAGTACATTGTAATTAAATACTCATTATTTATTTTCCAAGTCACAGGGAACCACAACAAAAGGATAAAAGAGCCGCATGTGGCTCCAGAGCCGCAGGTTGCCGACCCCTGGTATACAGTGTATAAAAAGACATCGCTAACCCGCTACGTTCCAAAAAAGTCAGCATGGGGGCGCTTCCCAGCTCCATCGACTCTGGCTTGACTCCTGGTGTTTTTATTTCACTATTTTGTCCATAAACAAATTCCTATAATATGGAACTCGGCTCCAAATTCACCTTTATAACTGCCAGCCTCGTTGAGCTTCATTTGACTGCAGCTGTCACACTTCCTTTGTCCTTTTTTTATACAGTCTCTGGTTTTAACTGTGTTGAACTCAGAAAAATAGTTACTTGTGGGAGAGTTTATATGGATTATTGAAAGTAAAAAAGGTCAGTGTGATGTAAATGTTAAAAAAGTTGCTTAGTATACTCATTTTGTAATAAACAACAAGCATATTTTGGTTGAAATTTTTAGCATTTTCCATTTAAGGTCTCGAGTAACCTTTAGATAAGGGTAGATAGAATCATGTTTAAAGTAACACCGGCTATGTCATCGCCATCCCAGAAAACACGCCTGAAGGACAACTGTGAGTCCCACACAAACACTCAAAACAGCACACGCAAATATGTCTCTGTGTGTGTAAGTGTCCAAGGAAATGTGACAGCTTTGGCTTAGTAAGCAGGGGAAAAATGTCTACAGTTAATTTCTACTGTAAAGGGTCACATTGTTGTTTTAATTTGCGTTAACTTAAGCTTTCAAAAGCTCTGAAACAACTGTATTCTAAATCTGTTTCTCAGGCTCCGTCCACACTAGTACGTATTCGAGTTGTTTTGTTATGAATGCAGTGTTCGTCCACACTAATCCGATTGAAAACGGCTCCAGAGACGGAACGATCTGGTGCCGCCAGCTCCCACGAATTCAGTTGAGTACGGATCTGATCAGGCACAGTGTGGACGCCTGAAAACTCTGATACGCTGATGTAGGTCTATGCGCCACGAAGTAATTCACCGCCAAAACACTAAGAGGCTAGAATATATGTCCATTAGAGATGCACGGATGGGCTATTTTTTTTAAAACTCATCATCCGCCCGCGTCCATTTTGCACGAAGGTTTTCAAAACCGCAACCCGCCACGATTGATTTTAGATTTTAGAACAATCATACAGCAAACAAACTAAGGAGCCTCGATAAAAATGCAAACTATAGCTCATTCATTCCAAAATTCGCTCAGCGTGTATGTTCGCATTCTTAATTGTCCGTAACAACCCCAGACTTACCTGGTTTTCTTGCGCAGCTAATTAATTGACAACATTTTTCAACTAGGTTATTTTTGAACCTTCTTGCCTTCGTGTTGGATGTTGTTACATTCTGAATATTCTGCCATTGCCCGATGTTATTTCAAAGTCATAGCCTCACTCCATCGGTCTTTCTTTAAGTTTAAATACCCGAGTGGCAGTCTACGCTATAAAGTCTGCGTGTTTTAAAATATATCTGATATCGAAACAAACAAAAAAAAGCATAACTAAATAAATATGGCCCTATGCCACTTACGTGTTGGCAAACGCTGAAATAAATTGAAATAATAAATAAACTGCATATAATATGGCCTCATAAACCTTAGGCATCAATAACCCGACACAACCTTAAACTTCGAACATAAAAACCACTAATTAAGGATAAGTAACTTCAACTACAAGCATAGACAATGAGACTCGCTTTTCAGATGTAGGTAATAATACTAACACTTTTTTTTTTTTTTTTTTTTTTTTTTAGTAGTTAAACCGCCACCCGCCCGAATTTAATTAAAATATAGTCAATATATGCATCTCATGTTCATTCATATATACGATCTGTGCGTACGACCTGCAGACGTATAATCTCTGAAAAGTTTAACATGAACCATCTCCAACGTGATAGAAGCACAGAACAGACTCACCATCAGCAGAACACCCCTCTGTCGTGTTTCTGTCGTGTCCTTTAGTCCGACAGAAGCTGAACCGCATCAGCGCACAATAGCTGAGAGCTGTTTTTTGATCTCTTAGTTTATGCAAATTAGCCATGTGGTTTTACGTTTCGTTTCTGTAAAACGTAAACAAATATGCTCAAAGCTGTGTGGATAGGGAAGGCTTGCGGACACAGAAACGACGTGTCTGGACGCAGATCGTTTCGGATACAGTGATACGGTGATATACGGATTCGTTTAAGTGTAATCGTAGTCTCATTTAGACGTTCCTATTTACCCGGGACAGTCCCAGTTTTGAGTCCTGTGTCCCCTGTCCCAGCAGATTTATTCAAAACCACTGATTTGTCCCAGTTTTATATAAGAAATGTCCCAGGTGTTGCTATTTTTGAGCATTCGGATCCCTGCCAACACCAAAGAGAGGCATAAATTGTCACTTGTTTAGGTAAAATACAGAAAAGCTGCTTAAAAATGAACAAAACACAAAGAAAATGTGACTATACCGACTCACATTAGTGCCGACTACAGAACAGTTTTACATAATTTCACACTCGTTTCACAATTTTATTATTACCAACCACCCCAAACCAGGGATGCCCCAGTTTGAAAATCTGGTCACCCCAGTCACAGCAAATAATCACCGGTGCCACTGCAAAGATTACATTCTACTATGTAAACAAGCACTGCTCTGACATCCTTTGTGAACTCTTAAAACCTTTAAAAGAGCTATATATTTTCATAGTTCATGTGACAGTCAGATCTGATTAAATCTGAGCTTAATGTGCTTCTTTACGGTCACCTCTCTGCTCAGGGCTCAGTGCTCAGCTCACAGGCGAGTTGTGAGCGTCAAATAAGATGCAGTGCGGTTACAGCGGTATCGGCTCTTGGTATCAGCAGCACATTGATGAGTACTGGGAGTATGGGAGCCCAAATTATCAATGACACAACTTTTTACGTCAAACTCAAGTTTCTCTATCACTGCAAAGGTGATAGAGAGGAAGGTTCGTCAAATGCTTTTCTCCATGGAGTGTTTCTTCATGGAGTTAGGCTGGCTGGCGCCACCTAATCCCTCCTCTCAATTTCATTTCTCTCAAGCAACTAGGTCAGAAATCGGAATACACTAGAACCCCGGAAGTGCAAGTTCGGGCACCAGCCAATCAGCAAAGAGTCATACATTCTGTGTTGGCAACGATTCCCAAGATCGAGGATTAAAAGCCGGAACAAAGACAATGTTTGGTGAATTTTATCAAGGGGAAAGACGTTATTGCCCTTCTTCCTATGGAATTTGGGAAAAGCTTAATATCCCAGTTTGCTCCGATAGCAGCGCATTACATACGTCACGACCAAATAGCAGCGAGTGATTCAATAAAAAAAGTACCCGCCTACTGTCGAGCGAACTAATCCTAATGCTGCGAGGTCAGACTGTTTCCATGAAGTGGAATCATGAATAAGGCTAGGAGATGTTAATGCATTGTTTGGAATGTTTCACCGCTTCTGTCTTCATGGTGACCAAACCAGACCATGTTATAGGTCAGATCTGTGGAGAGGTGACCCGGGTGACAGTCAGATTACTTGTTTTTCTAGGTATTTTTGGGCTATGAAACCACCTGTAATTGAATAGATGTAAGACAGAGCTGTTTAATACGGAGTAAGAAAGCTTAGAGAAATATTTGTGTGCCTAGGATAGAAATCCATGCATATTTGGCTGTAGTTGAGCATAAAATAAATATTCGTAAACTCACGAATGAGTCCAGTCATACATAAAATGTGTTGTGTATGTTTTATCCAGCAGAATACTAAATGAAACGTTATGACATCAAGAATTACAATCATGAAATGAAAATTTATGATTATGCTTTCTTCAGTACGAATATGAATTCACAGACGCGACTCGACTGTCAAAAATACATCATCACTTCACAGGATTTATTTATTGAGCAGAAGAAACATTTATCGAGATGCTGGACTTTATGGACTGAACCAGGACTAAACCTGAAAACCAAAACCAAATATGCACAGATTTCCCAAATATGCATGAATTTCTTAGCATGATTCATCAACCGGTTTCACTTCGTGCAAACCGTCTGACCTCACAGCATAAGGATTCGTTCGCTCGATGGTAGGTGGGTACTTTTTTTATTTAACCACTCACTGCTATTTGGTCAAGACATATGTAATGCCCCAGAACACTCAGTGGTGTCCAAGTAATTGCCGGCTTCACAGCTCTTCGCTGATTGGCCGGTGAACGGTCTACAATTTCCGGGGTTCTTGTGTATTCCGATTCCTGGCCTAGTTGCTGGAGAGAAATGAAATTGAGCAGAGGCATTACGTGGCACCAGCCTGGCTATGGATTTCTATCATATGCACACAAATATTTCTGAAAGCTTTCTTACTCCATAGTTTAATGTCATACTGTGGAACATTCCAGGTAGAGTAATGGCATCTCCATAAAAGCAAACTGGTGATGGACCCCCAATCAAAAATTGACACAGTGCATCTTTAATCTGAGCTTTATTTTAACACAATCTGACCAGAAAGACCAGACTTAGTTGAAACTACAGAAGGTGAGTGGATTTGTCTGCCCCGAGAAAAGTGTAGTGGCTTAAATCTATGTTAAATGCATTTATCTGAAAGCCTCACTGTATAGAAAACAAGTCTGCGACCCTCTATTACGAATATGTTTCTATATGTGGTCCTCGGTGAAAGTTTGGACACCCCTGCCATCCCAAAAACACGCCTGAAGGACACAGCGAGTCCCACACACGCACTCAAAACAGCACCCAAATCTGTCTGTGTGTCTGTAACTGTCCAAGGCAATGTGACAGCGCTGGCTTAGTAAACAGCAGAAAGAAAAAACACGAATTTATTGTGTTTTGAAGGATTTTGTCTTAATTAAAACTATACAGACTATCCCATGTGGTTCTGCTCAAACAGTTATTATAGCCTCAGCTGGCGCAATTATCTAACAGAGAAAAATACAAAATAAAAAGAGTTGTGAATTTATTGTGTAAATAAAAGTACTGTCACTATCATAACTAGTTGTTGTCAAACTCCTGACAGATCCATAGGTGTAGGTTTATTCCAAGACTTACGCTAGAGAAATTAATTGGACACAGTAGCTCATGAGGAAAAAATAACAAGAGACTGGTGTAAATTATATAAATGTACAGTATATGTACAAGTAAAAATAAAAAATATATATATAGTAATACAAATTAGATTATATTACACTGTTTTCTGATCTATGTTATAATGTTTCCTCATCACAAATAAATCTGGAGTTATGTTTTGTTTTATTCACTCATGTTTAACACACAAATCCTGAATATTTAGTTTGAGTTCTTCTCTCAAACTGAAAACACCCTGTTCCACCTTATGATGCCATGTGGTAATTTACAGGAAGTGTTCTACTGTGTTTATCAACTCCATTCACCTTCACTAGAATCATTTGGATAATTTCAGACCTGGAATTGCACATCTCCACTGAACTGAAGGTAAAATTAAAATTAAAAAGTTAAATTAACTCTTCCAGACCCACGGTGGACATGTTTTACATAACCATGCAAAACTTTCCAACCATAAAACATAGAAATTTACATTTTTTTCCTTGAAAAGCTGACAGTTTTGGCTTTCCGAGCATATTTTTGGCATTATCCTACATCACATACATGCTGCGTGATGATGTAGGAAAATTGTGTGTCCAATAGGAACTTTGTTTTCGGTCAAACACATGCACTCCGTCCATTTTGATTGGCCCAAACTTTGCCAAAGAGTGTAGTGCGTCAAAATGGACGATGTTCTGAGCGTCTTTGTTCGTAACAATTGAAAAAGCTGCTCTAAGTGCAGTTATTTCTCGAATAAATGGCATATTACGCAACTTGGTCTGCTTAAGTGCACATCCCTTGTTATTTTTATTTAAAAGGTTTATTTCACTCAAAATGTAGAAATCCAAATGTAATAAGCACCATGGAAATGCAGGAAATGATGTGGTTCTGTGCCCTGGACCTGACACCAGCTGTTTCCATGACTGGCACCAGGAAAGTCATGGGGCCATTGCCATTTTTTTTTTTTTTTTAAGAGCAATACGGATATTTTTAGTTTACTTACAGACTTGATATTTTGCACTTTTGTAGCTAAGGCCCTAAATTAAGCATTTTTTATGTCCAAAAAGTTGTTTATACATGTTTGCTTTTTTGTTTAGTTTTTTGTTTTTTTGTATTTCTGGTCCTATAGCTTTTATTACAGCTGTATGACACAACTACAATGTACAGATTGTGAAATAAGAGGTTGTACTGAAAAAAAGGATGTATAAAGCTTCATTAGAGGGTAAAAGGAGGAGTTTTAATAGCGAAATTAAGAAAAAAAAAAAGAAATCCAGACGAGGACAGATGTACTAAAATTGCCTTTAGGTCTGGAAGGGTTAAAAACTACAACTACATGACACCACAAGTTGGAATAGAGCATTTTGATCTTCGGAGACGTAGACAGACTAATAATAAAGCATTACTCTAACATGTGTGAATGAGAGAAAGCACAACTCCAGGTCTGTTTCTGATGAGATAACAATATCATAACATAACTTAAAGCTCACGAGAGTCAACTTTACGTAACATACTGTAGGTCCGTTAACATGACATAAAGGTGATTTGTTGTAGAGTTATATGGAGTATATCATGAATGCAGTCCTGTATCTGTACTATATATGCTCATTATTCAACCAAGCAGAAGCAGAAAACAGCTATTAGTGTGTGTATGTGATAATTAAAACAGATGTCTGCATATTTGTCGGAAAGCAGTGACTAAAGTTGACTTACATGCGTGCGTAGTGAACATAGCAAACTCCATACCGTACCTATAGTCTTGCATATTCATGGAGTAACAGCAGAAGAGCTCTCAAGCATAAATTGACATATCATTATCACACTAAGCCCAAGTCTCTCTAAATGCAAAAAAGCAAACGCTCGTTCTGCCTAATAGTACTACATTATTACACAGAAATGACAAGTGCTGATTGACTGTGTTTATAGCATGTGCCCAATGGTCTGTGGAGCAATTGATTTCATTACCGCACAGTGCTGATGTAAGGAAAAGACGATTTCGATTTTAAATAAACATGTTTGCAACTAGAGAATATTAAAGGTCCTATATTACGCTAAATTGACTCTTGTGGGCGTTAAGCCGTGTTGTAGTGCTGTTACTTCATCAAAAACATACCCGGAGTTGTGTTTCGTTTCGTTCACACATGTTGGAGTAGTCCTGCATTATTATCAGTCTCTATACAGTCATCTACATTGTGATGTCATGAAGTGGTAGTTTTCAAGTTGACAGCTACATTTTATATTTTGTTGAGCAGAGATTTGCAATTCCAGGCCTGAAATTATCCAAATGATTCTGGTAAAAGTGCAAGGAGTTTAAAAACCCAGTGGAGGACGTCCTTGGATTACCACATGACATCACAAGGTGGAACAGGGTGTTTTCAGTTTGAGACAAGAACTCAGCCTAAATATGCAGGATTTGTGTGTTAAATATGTCGAATGAAACAAAAGCAACTCCAGGTCTGTTTGTGATGAGGAAACAACATTATAACAAATAATATAGAAAAAGCGTAATACAGTATACTGCCCTACAAAATAATGTTTGGTCAGAAATTAATTAATGTAATTTTGGGGGGTATTTGAGACCTCATTTCTACTATGAATAAATATCGTGAAAAATATTGAGCTCAAAATTGATATTTGCCCCTGATTTGGCAGTTCCTGTACTCCACCTACCGTCTCCGCTCGATTTCATTTCTCTCCAGAGACTAGGTCAGGAATCAGAATACACTAGCCGATGTGCAAGAACCCCGGAAGTTGTAGGCCGCACACTGACCAATCAGCGAAGAGCTGTGAAGCCATGACGTCAAACTCAAGCATCTGTCTGGGTCTCTTTTGTGGTACAGCACAACAGTAAACAAAGCAGTCGAGATGGATGTAGACAAAGACATATATTCTGTGTTGGCAAAGATTCCCGAGATCGAGGATTTAAAGCCAGAACAAAGAGAATGTTTGGTGAATTTTATCAAGGACCAAGACGTTATTATCCTTCTTCCTACGGGATTTGGTGCATTACATACGTCACGACCGAATAGCAGTGATTGGTTAAATTATAAAAAAGTACCCGCCTACTGTCGAGTGAATGAATCCTAATGCTGTGAGGTCAGATGGTTTCCACAAAGTGAAACCAGCTGATGAATCAGGATACTCCTTTGTATCATGTGCCAATAATAAGGAGTCGTGTAAAGGCAAAAGGCTTGTATTTTGTTTTGATGTTTTGAATGTGATTTAGTTCAAAAATATATTTTATTTAAAAATCCAACCTCTCACCTCCTTTTTTGTTGTAGCTTTGGCACAAGGTCTTAACACATTAAATAAATATACCTTTGTATTCAGTTATACTTCAACTATCTTTAAATGAAAGTATTTTGTGTATTTATTCATATTGTACAGAGTATACTGCATAGTGACTTGTCTGTTACTGCACGATCCTGATCAGCACTAAACAGGAAATCCAAAGCTCTTCTATATCATTTCAAACAAACACCACGATGATGAGACCTTGGTGAGGTGTTCTTATAATGAATGTAAGTCTTGGTGAAAATCAAGTAAATAATAATGATCATGTCAGTTTCTGCCTTTTGCCTTTTGCACAATTCCTTATTTTTGACTCATGGAACTGACAAATAAGGGTCAACGGTCAATTTTGAGCTTAATATTTTTCCCATACAAATATTTCTTCGTTATAGCAACTACCGTATTTTCCACATTATAGGGCGCACTCATAAGCCTCTAACCCCATCAAAAAACGACCAGAGGACCCTATACACGAATCCACTCAGGTGTCCCAGCACGACTTCAGTAAACTACAAAGCAGCACCACCAAACACGCGACCGCACAGCGAAAAACACCCACAGCCACACTCATCACTCCACGCCGACGAGGAACGGAACGGAGGAACGAACCGAAAAAGCGAGTCCAGTGTGCCACTTCTAGACACGACTGAACAACTGAGTCACTGCGAACACGCCGACAATCCGTTGGTCCCAGACAGCACCCTCCCTACACGCCACAACTGAACAAAGCCCAGAGTCACCGTGAACGTGACAAACAAAATCCCACTGACCCATCCAACTGTTGTGTTTCGTTTAAAGTTGTTTTGTTTAGTTTTTTTTTGTATTTCTGGTCTTATAGTTTCTATTACAGCCATATGACACAACTACCGCATGAAGATTGTGAAATAACAGGTTATACTGAAAAAAATGATGTATAACACTTCATTAGGGAGTAAAAGGTGGAGTTTTAATAGCAAAATTAAGAAACAAATCCAGGCGAGGACAAATGTGCTAAAATTGCCCATCTAACTGTTGTCTTTCGTTTAAAGTCCGGTGTGGTTTATTTGTGAAAAAAGTTTGAAAAATACGTTAGTTGTCAAATTTTGGGAGCACTACCTATTATACTTTTGCCTGGACAAAACAGAAACTGTGAAGTCATTTTTCTGGCGAGTTAAGTTTTGCCTTTGTAGAGAAGTATAGGCCCTTTAAAGCATTTTTGTTGTTGTTTTTTTCTCGCCCTAACACGCAACATTTTTCTCTTTGTTCGTCTGCAGGTTCATGACGGTGGTCGCTGTCTCGTTTCAAAAACAGCCGATCAGCTACAGCCTCCTGATCAACCCCAGCAGCCTTTTCAGTATCCGGCAGGAGACGGGAGAGATCAGCTTGACCAGGACCCTCGATTATGAAAGCGATCAGAGGAGATACCTTCTGATGGTTCGCGCCAGTGAGGAGCCGGGCAGCCTGAGCACGGCGACGGAGGTACTCGATCCAAGGAGAATCCCGTTCTTTAGTCTGTTATTGCTGTGCACTTGACTGTAGTGCTGTTACCATGGGATACGGTGACCTCTGTGTCCAATCAACACGGCGTCTCCTGCGGGTCTAGTCTACCTTCTGTGTGGATGTTAAAGTGATTTATTAAGAACCACACGGGCGTCTTATTGATACTGTGCAGCTCATGTCATCAACAGTCCCTGGGGGTGTGATGCTAACTGTGAGCACTGCTCTGTCTGAGGCTTGTTAGACTTTAAGGGTGCGTTGTGTAAGTAAGTAAAGTAAGTAAGGCTACGTTCAGACTGCAGGGCTTAATGCTCAGTTCTGATTATTTTGTGAAATCCGATGTTTTTGCGAGGTCGTTCACATTTCCAATTAAGTGTGACTTGTATGTGATCTCCAGTGTGAACATTAAATGGCCCAAAAGTGTCCCGCACTGGAGAACACGACGACGTCAACCGCAGCGAGTGTGATCTGTGTTTACGGAAGTTGTCCAAACATGGACGCAAGCATTGAACACCTGGCGATTTTTAGAAGTTTCTCTCGTACCGGAGCCAGAACATGAACAACTTACTTGTTTTAAGGAGGAGATTGAGAAGGAAAAGGACGAGGTTTTTGGCCGTGGCGTTTTGTGGGACAGCGGCAGCGACGTCCGTTGAAAGGAACATGTAGATGCGGAGACGTAGCCAAGAGTGGTGAGTGGCGATGTGCTTCGCTTCAGTGACACGGAGTTCATTAACAATTTTCACCTACTTCAGTGCAGAATAGTGACATTTGTGGCTTGTTGATAACGTGTAGGTGGATGAATGCACTTTGGCCGTTCAGACTGAAGTCACATGTCAAAAGATCAGATATGTATCGGTTTCAGGACCACATATCTAAGTGTCCTGGGTCGCATTTAAAAAAAATCGGATCTGTGTCATTCAGACTATCATTAAAAGATCAGATACAGGTCACATAGGGGTAAAAAAATCTGATTTGGGTCACTTCAGGCTGCAGTCTGAACGTAGCCTTTGTAAATCTTTATTTATATAGCACCTTTCACAGATAAAAAATCATAAAGTGCTTTACAGAGCAAAAAACAACATAAAAACAACATGAACAAGAACAGAGGAATTACAGACACAGTCAACTAAAAAGCCAGTCTAAATAGCAGTGTCTTGAGCTGCTTTTTAAAAGAGTCTGTAGAGTCTGCCTCACGTAGGGCTGGGGGCAGGGCATTCCATAATTTGGGAGCCACAGCCTGAAAGCACACATTACCCCGAGTTTTAAATCGGGTCTTTGGGACCATCAAGAGGCCCTGACCGGAGGACCAGAGGACCGGACGGTGCAGGCCTGCAGTAAGTCCCTGATGTACTGGGGCGCCTGTCCATTTAAAGCTCTGTAAGTTAAAACCAAAATTTTAAAATCAACAAGGAACTTAACAGGAAGCCAGTGCAGTGAAGATAAAACTGGTGTAATGTGAGTTCGCCTGTTTGCTCTTGTTAAAAACATTGCAGCCACATTTTGTACAAGTTGCAGCCGCTTAAACGTAGATGCATTAAAACAAGTAAAAAGAGAATTACAGTAATCTAAACGAGATGAAATAAAAGAGTGAACAATCATTTCAAGATCAGCATTTGATAAACCTGGTCTGAGTTTAGTGATGTTCCGAAGCTGATAAAAACAGCTTTTAACCACTTGGCTGCAGTGCCCCTCCAAAGACATAGATTTGTCCAACAGCACTCCAAGATTTCTAAGGCTGGATTGGACTGAGGGGCCCAGTGAGCCGAGGTGATCCTTAACTAACTTTTCTCGTGGAAGATTCGTCAAATGCTTTTCTCCATAAGTTATTAAACGCTTCTATCTTCATGGAGACCAAATCAGACCAAATTACAGGATAAGTTGTGTTCGTTTATCCATCCGTCTCCCTCTCTGATCTCATATATGACGTCATGTTCACACTGCCACCGTTTTATTATGTTCTGTGTGACCTCTGAGAAAAATGTAGATGCTCTGTTCTGTGCAGAGCGATATTGCTTTGGAACAGGCTCCCCCAAACCTTAACTGTTCACAAGCATGAACCAAGTTTTAAGAAAATATTAAAGAAATATATTGGAAATTGTACATAATTATATTTAGTCACTAGTCATGCATTGTAATTTATTACCTCCGCCAAGGAGGTTATGTTTTTGCCGGCGTTTGTCTGTTTGTTTGTTTGTTTGTTTGTTTGTCTGTTAGCAACATAACTCAATATGTTGGAAATGTGAAAAGGAAGAACTGATTTCATTTTGAGGGTGATCCAGAAGAAATCCTGGATTCTGGATCACTTTGAAATTTTAGTTAACATTGTGGTAAATGGGGCCAAAAATTTTGTTTCTCAATACCTCGGTTAATTATTGACCAAACCCCATGAAATTTGACTCAGGGATGGACAATGGGATCCTCTTTCATATTCCAAATTGAAAGATACGAGACAAATATTTATGCAAAACACAATTAATATGAGGGGGACTGTAGTCCTTGGCGGAGGTCTGCGCTCTCTGACTGCTTTTCTAGTTGGATATATTATAATTGTAGTAGTGTTGCATAGTGCAGTATACTGTGGAACAGGACTGTATGAAGTTATGTGTGAACTTTATTATAATGGAACATTTTATTGTAAATTATGCCAACTTGGGCCCCAGGAAGAATAGTCTTTACCTGAGTAAAGACTAATGGGGATCCAATAAATAAATAAATAAATGCTGACCGGAAAGCTGTTGATGCTTTAGCATTGGCCGAGTACCAGGCGCTCCAAAATAAGTCTGTGCTTCAACTACACAACCTCGAAGAAGAGTTCAGAATAAATAGTATAATTCAGTACATTAGTGAAGTGAAAGCATTGGTGTCACGTAATAGGCGATAATTGCAGGAAATGGGCTAAAAACATGGGGGACACTGACTACCAAACCCATAGACGGCGATACAGATGCAGTAAGGTATTGTAGTAATACTACCAGACCCACAGGCAGTTATACAGACGCTGTACGGTACTGCAGTAATACGAGTGACTGAAATGGTCATTTAAACCACCAAAGCTTCCAAACACAATGAAAACAGTTCATACTACAAGTGACAGGCATCTTAATTTCTGTCTCGGAAACCTTGCTTGGTCTCCTCTGAGCTCTTCCGAGTTCCGCCGTCCGAGGAAAAGGGGTGTGACGGTGCATGTCGTTAGGCAATGTCCTTGGACCTCTGAGTCGGATGGATAAACGAAGGCCCCATTAGATCTGTGGAGAAGTGAAAATGCTCACAGTCAGAATGTTGTTTCTAAGTATTTTTCAGCTATAAAACCACCTCTAATTGAGTAAATGTAAGGTAGAGCTGTTTAATGTCACACTGTGGAACATTTCAGGTAGAGCAATATTAGCATTTCCATAGCAACAAGCAGGTGACGGACCTAGAGTGAGCAGATTTTCAAAATTGAAAACTGGGACACACCCGGGTTGGGATGTTTGGTATAAATACAGTTGTGAAAAGAGCGCGCAAAATTGTCCATTCTCGGCTCACTTTTGGGTTAGTATAAAGTCTAAATCGGTGTTTCCCAAACTTTTTTTTTTCTGGGGACCCATATTTTAAAAGTCGCAAACCTTCACGCCCCAAGTCAATAGACATTATTTGTAAACCACAAAATAAAGGTGGATTTGACCATTATTGAACATAAATGAGGATATTTTATTGTCGACTGAGTGATCGTGTCTCTCTGAACAATTAGTATTACTCAAGTTTTAAACAATGAAAAACTGTAACTGAACCTGCAATAA
The DNA here is from genome assembly GCF_026225935.1 of Boleophthalmus pectinirostris. NCBI lineage: Eukaryota > Metazoa > Chordata > Actinopteri > Gobiiformes > Gobiidae > Boleophthalmus > Boleophthalmus pectinirostris. Next base: position 35,526,949 of record NW_026571152.1, read on the forward strand.
AAGGATCCATAAGTCGCCTATTTGTATAAAGTATATTTCAGACCTACATGCAGATCGTGACAAGGCGACCCAAAAAAAAAAACTCTTGCGACCCTCCTAAAGATTTCGTCTTTGGGAAACAACGATCTAAGGGACGTTTGTTGGTGCATTTGTTCACTTTACGGTCGTTTTCAAGCGCAGTTTTCTCTTATTTTAGCTAAACAAATGACAATATATCCTTTTCTTTACTGCTGATGGGGAACAAATTGGTCAAAAATGGGAACACCGAAAACATTTCTTGTATAAAACTGGGACAAATCGGTGGTTTTGTATAAATCTGCTGGGACAAAAGACACAGGACTCAAAACTGGGATTGTCCCGGGTACATAGGGACATCTGGTCACTCTGGATGAACCTCCAACCAAAAAGTAACGTAGTGCAGCTTTAATCTGAGCGTTATATCAATGCAATCTGACCAGAAAGGCCAGACTCAGTTGGAATTCACAGCAGGTGAGCGGATTTGTGCTGTTAAATAAGTCTCTCACACATGAAATTACAGCCACGGGCTTCCTAACATTAGCCAACAGTTTTTTCAGTTAGTCACTCTCACCTTTTTGTTGAAAATCAAACACCTATAAAAGGACCATGAGCGCTCGTATTCATCACAGGCTCCGGAAAATGTGCGGTTTAAATCCATTTTGTATTTTCCAGACTCGTAAAATAGAAATACATGTAGAACACCCCCAGCGCGATGTCACTGCAAACCATCAATATGACCACATCGAGTGTAAAAAGGACCAAACCACAAATCTTTATTCCACTGCTGCAGACTTGCCGTTTATTCACCAAGATTATACAATATGGCATTAAACTTGTCTATCTCCATGGAAACTGCAGACACACATTAAGAATAGATTTTATTTTTAAATCTGAATAACATGTGGAATTGAAAATATGGATAGATACGTTTAATGACACACTGTGAAACATTCCAGAGAGACAAATAACATTTCATGCACACAGGCAGGTCATCTTATCCAAGAAAACTTACATAATTCATCTTTAAAGGTCCTGTATTACACAAAGCTGACTCTTCATTGAAACCAAACCAGATCAAATTACAGGTCAGATCTGTGGAGAGGCGGTCCTGCTCATAGTCAGAATGCATGTTTTTCTCTGCATTTTGAGCCGTAAAACCACCTGTAATTGAATAAATGTAAGGCAGAGCTGTTTAAAGTCATACTGTGGAAGATTCCAGGCAGAGCAATGACGTCTCCATGGAAACAACCAGGTGACGGACCTTGAATGACTAGATTTTCAAAATTGAAAAATGGGACACACCCGGTTTGGAATGTTTGGAGATGCAGACAGAGGTAACAACATTTTATTTACACCTAAGGTCAAAATGCTCTCTTCCACCTTGTGATGTCATGTAGTGGTGGTAGCTTTCACAATAACATCTACCAAAAACACAACTCCAAGTATGTTTTTGATGGAGATAGCAGATGATGCCACTTACAGGTCAGATCTACTGCAAACTTGCTCACATTAAAGGTAAATTGTGTAACTTTTTTGGTGGAGGGTCCGTCACCTGGTTGTTTCTATGGAGATGTCATTTCTTTGCCTTGAAGGTTCCACAGTAGGACATTAAACCTACAGTGTGCGTATCATCCATCAGAATACAAACTGAAAAGTTATGACATCAAAAATTACAATCACGGAATGAAATTTTACGTTTTCTTCAGTACGAATACAAATTCACAGACTTGACTCGACTGTCAAAAAATTCGTCTTTACTTCACAGGTAAAAGAAACATCAATTGAGATGCTGGATTTTTGCGTCGCATATGGACTGAACCAGGACTAAAACAGGACTAAAACAGGACTAAAACAGGACTAAAACAGGACTGAACCAGGACTGAACCAGGACTGAACCAGGACTAAAACAGGACTAAAACAGGACTGAACCAGGACTGAACAGGACATAAAGAGGATTAAAACAGGACTGAGCCAGGACTAAAACAGGACTAAAACAGGACTGAACCAGGACTGAACCAGGACTAAAACAGGACTAAAACAGGACTAAAACAGGACTAAAACAGGACTGAACCAGGACTGAACCAGGACTGAACCAGGACTAAAACAGGACTAAAACAGGACTGAACCAGGACTGAACTAGGACATAAAGAGGATTAAAACAGGACTGAGCCAGGACTAAAACAGGACTAAAACAGGACTGAACCAGGACTGAACCAGGACTAAAACAGGACTAAAACAGGACTGAACCAGGACTGAAACAGGACTTAAAACAGGACTGAACCAGGACTGAACTAGGACTGAACCAGGACTAAAACAGGACTAAAACAGGACTGAACCAGGACTGAACCAGGACTGAACCAGGACTGAAACAGGACTAAAACAGGACTGAACGAGGACTGAACTAGGACTGAACCAGGACTAAAACAGGACTAAAACAGGACTGAACCAGGACTGAACTAGGACTGAACCAGGACTAAAACAGGACTAAAACAGGACTGAACCAGGACTGAACTAGGACTGAACCAGGACTAAAACAGGACTAAAACAGGACTAAAACAGGACTAAAACAGGACTGAACCAGGACTGAACTAGGACATAAAGAGGATTAAAACAAGACTGAACCAGGACTAAAACAGGACTAAAACAGGACTGAACCAGGACTGAACCAGGACTGAACTAGGACTAAAACAGGATTAAAACAGGACTGAACCAGGACTGAACCAGGTCTAAACCAGGACTAATTTATTTTATTCTAATTGATTTTATGCTCAACTAAATCCAAATACGCACGGATTTCTATCCTACTCACACTAAAACTGAATTGTGTAACTTTTTTGGTGTAGGGTCTGTAAACTGCTTGTTTCTATGGAGATGTCATTTCTCTGCCTTGAATATTCCACAAGTGTGACATTAAACAGCTCTACCTGACATTTATTCAAGTACAGTTGGTTTTAAAGCTCAAAAATACCTACAAAAACAAACATTCTGACTGCGAGCGGGGTCGCCTCTCCATAGATCTGACCTGTAACTTGGTCTCCACGAATTGTCCGCAGCTCCAGGTCTGTTTTGGGATCAGAAAAAAATCGTATATGTGCCTTTTAAAGAGTGTTTGCTCGGGGTGACAGTATTTTAACCTCACCAGGGCGAGGCACTTCAATGTAATTCAGTTCCATTTATTTTTGTATAGCTCTCCAATCACAGAGAGATTTTGAATAGAACATTTTTGGGGGAATTTTGTTTGTGCAGTTATTTACAGTTCGCATGACCTCTCCCAACAGAAATGAATCATGGCTCAGCTTGGACTTGCTGTGAAAAATGTCTGAAAGCTTAATAATTCTACCTTGCCTTGAGTTTGCTTTTTGAGATCGATCCTTTCGCTGAATAGCACCAAAACACACCATTTTAGACGTTTGTTTTTTTTTTAATCCAAATTGCACTTGCCTTGTCATCTTTTAACCGAATCACATGGACTAAAGCAAGACAATCCGTTCTCACAAAATGCATTCTAAGAGATTTTCTTTATCGTTAAAATTGACTTTTGTGAGCTTTTAGTCATGTTATAATGTTGTTATCTCCTCAAAAAACATATGTGGTGTTGTGTTTTATTCCATTCAGGCATGTTTGAGTAATCCTGCATGATTAGGCTCGAAATGCTCTGTTCCAGCTTGTGATGTCATGAAGTGTTAGTTTGCAAGTTAACAGCTCCTTTTTACCTTTAGTTCTGTAAAGATTTGCAATTCCAGGGCTGAAATTATCCAAATTATTCTAGTGAAGGTGTAGGATTTGTGTGTTAAATATGCAAATGAAACTAAACGCAACTCCAGGTACGTTTCTGATGAGGACACAACATTATAACGTAGATCAAAAAGTAGTATAATATGTCCTTTTTAAAGCTGAATTGTGTAACTTTTCTGGTGGAGGGTCCGTCAAATGGCTTTTCTGCATGGAAATGTCATTACTTTGTCTGGAATGTTTCACAGTATATTGTGAAACCTTCAGGCGTACAGGCAATATCCCCCTAATTTTCCATGTGTCTGCGCAAACACACTAACTCCCTGAGCAACATCCGACATGCTCCCCCGTGAAACAAAACAACAACAACAGCAACAACACAAAAAAACATGCTCAAGCTTCAGCCTACACCTTTTCGTTCTGTGTATGTTAAATGTGACAGTCTGTGAAATAATGTCAGAATATACTGTACCTGTGATGAAATAAATTAATCAATCAATCAGTCAATCAATGTGCGTGCTGAACGTCTGGGCAGTGCGTGATCGCCCACAAATGCACCTTAGAGCAGGGGTGTCGAACTCATTTTGGTCCGGGGGCCGTATCCAACCAACTTTGATCTCAAAGGGGCCGGATCAGAAAACTCATGTCATATAAACCCCAAAAATAACAATAAGTTCAAATATTTGTGCAGAGAAACACAAATCTATTACATAAATCTTTTTTAATTGATGAACTCTTTCTTATTATAAGTTTATAATATTATGAACAACCTGAAACTTTAAGAAAAATTCAATTTCAACACAATGTTTTAACATGAACTTGTATTTAATAAGTCAGTTTTTCTTGGAAAATCCTGCACTCGGCTCCACTTTTCTCATTTTTGACATTTGCTGATGAGGGTGTCACGGTCAACAGTCAAAACGATCGTCCTTTAAGAGCGTTTGGAAAGAGACAAGTCTTCATTTGTGCTGCTCTGGTGGGAGGGGCCACGTACAGAGACGCTGGAGACGCTGCTGTGATAAACACCACAGAAAATGACCAATATTTTAATAGAAAATATAATTAAAATATTTTAGTAGAAATCACCCAAGGGCCACATTAAAAGTCTTGGAGGGCCGGATCTGGCCCCCGGGCCTTATGTTTGACACCTGTGCCTTAGAGGGAATACTGTATACAGGTATTAAATCTCTATTCATGGAGACCAAACCAGACCAAGTTACAGGTCAGATCTGTGGAGAGGCGATCCCACTCTTAGTCAGCATTTCTGTTTTTCTAGATATTTCTGAGCTATAAAACCATTTGTAATTGAATGAATGTAAGGTAGAGCAGTTTAATGTCACACCGTGGAACATTCCAGACAGAGTATAGTTACACCTTTAACACCTTTATTTATTTATTTTTTCTTTAACAGCTTTTATATTTTCCACATGACATCACGAGGTGGAACAGAGTGTTTTCAGTTTGAGAGAAGAACGCAGCCTGAATATATTTTGGATTTGGGTGTTAAACATGTGGGAATGAAACAAAACATTTCCAGGTGTGTTTCTCATGACAACATAATTACATAGATCAGACGGTAGTGTAATATGGGCTTTTTAAAGGTGCATTGTGTATTTTTATTTTATTTTTTCTCTGGTGGAGGGTCCTTCTAACGCTTTTCTTTATCTTTTTATATAGATAGATAGATAGATAGATAGATAGAGATATAGATATATAGATATATAGATACAGATATATGAACGCTGAACGTCTGAGCAGTGCAGAACATTGTCAATTAATTTCAGATCAGTTCAAGTTTATTTATATAGCACATTTAAAACATCTTCAGCTGACCAAAGTGCTTCACATACAAGTCAACAACACATATACAGAAAACAACAGACCAAGTTACAGGTCAGATCTGTGGAGAGGCGGCCCCACTTAAAGTCAGAATGGATGTTTTTCGAGTCTATTTTTATTTATTTATTTTTTTTTTTTTGAGCTATAAAACCACCTGTAATTGAATAAATGTAAGGCAGAGCTGTTTAATGTCACACTGTGGAACATTCCAGACACGGCAATGACACATCCATAGAAACAAGAAGGTGATGGACCCCCAACCGAAAAGAGTTTGAGAGAAAAACTCAGCCTAAATCTATTTGGGACTTGTGTGTGAATGAAACAAAAAACACAACTCCAGGTCTGTTTGTGATAAAGAAACAACATTATTATAACGTAGATGAGAAAATAGCGTAATCTGGGCGTTTAAAAAGAGCCATCTGCTGCTAACACTGCCCAGAAAGTCAACATTGAAAGGGCTGAAGTGATCTCTGCACTGACCTATTGACTCCGCAGTGTTAGAAATAGCCACAGAAGAGTTTGTCTGCAGAAAAGCAACGCCTGAATGAGTCTGAAATGTTAACAAGGCAGCCATGTTTCCTCCAGTGATTGTTTACGCGGTTTGTTTCACCCTTTTGCTCCTGTTTCCACTCCCGGCTCTTTTTGTCAAGTGTAATCTAGAAATCATACGCGTAAAATATAGAGCACAATCCAGGAACCTCATTGGAATAATAACAAATCACTATTCATGCATTCAGTGGAATCTTAAATTATTGATTCGAAAGATTTTGTTTCTCAATTATCAAGCAACAGACTTTTCTGTTGTGAGAGAATATAAAAAATATAGTCTTCTGTCTGCGGCTTTGGAACGAAAGGGAAGTTTTATGAAAATTGTTAAAGAGGCATAACACAAGTTTTCTGATTTTGGGTCTGCCACCTGCTGCTCTAAACCAGGACTAAACCAAGACTGAACCAGGACTAAAACCAGGCCTAAACCAGGACTAAAACAGGTCTAAAACAGGACTAAAGCAGGTCTAAACCAGGACTAAACCAAGACTAAAGCAGGACGAAAGCAGGACTAAACCAAAACTAAAGCAGGTCAAAAACCAGGACTAAAACCAGGTCTAAACCAGGTCTAAACCAGGTCTAAAACAGGACTAAATCAGGACTAAAACCAGGACTAAACCAAGACTAAAGCAGGACGAAAGCAGGACTAAACCAAAACTAAAGCAGGTCAAAAACCAGGACTAATACCAGGACTAAAACCAGGTCTAAAACAGGACTAAATCAGGACTAAAACCAGGTTTAAACCAAGACTAAAACAGGATTAAACCAGGTCTATAACAGGACTAAAATCAGGACAACATCAGGTCAAAACTAGGTCTAAACCAGAACTAAAATCCGGACTAACACCAGGTCTAAACCAGGACTAAACAAGGACTAAATCAGAACTAAACAAGGACTAAATCAGGACTAAACAAGGACTAAACCAAGACTAAATAAGGACTAAACCACGACTAAAACCATTATGTGTGTGTGGATTTGAAAACCTCTGGCCTAGAATATTCTCAAATACAGTATTAAACTTACTTGTCTCCATGGAGACACCAGATGACTCCAATATGTCAACTTACAAGTCAGATCTATGGGAACTGTACTCACATTAAAGGCGCATTGTGTAACCTTTCTGATCGAGGATCCGTCACCTTCTTGTTTCTACGGGGATGTCATTGCTCTACCTTGAATGTTCCACAGTGTGACATTAAACAGCTCTACTTTACATTTATTCAAGTACAGGTGGATTTATAACTCAAAAATGTCTAGAAAAACAGACAGATGCACAGATCTGACCTGTAACTTGCTCTGGTTTAGTCTCCACAGTTATAGAAAGGTTTAATGCCATACTGTGAAACATTCCAGAGAAAGAAATAACATCTCCGCACTTTGTGTTGTATTTGTGTACGAAAAGCGCTCTATAAATGAAGTTTGTTGTTGTTGTTGTTGTTCCATGGAGACAGACATTTGATGGACCCTCCACACTGTAAATTAAAATGACTTAAATTAAGAGCATTTCACTTTATTTGAGTCGATTCAACTTCAACAAGTAAAATTATCTACCAATGGAATAAGTGTGTTTTTCTTAATTCAACCAACATTTGACTTTGTTTCTTATTTTAAGCGTAGCAAGATGTTTTCATATTTTAAGTACAAAAAGTCTTGTTCCATTGGCAGATAATTTTACCTCAAGTCAAATTTACTCAAATCATAATAAAACTTTGTTGATTTAAGTGATCTTAACTTGACAAGACTTGACTCTTTGGAAACATTTATTATTATATTTACAAAATACCACAAGTTTTATGTTGGTCGTATAATTTTATTTTGTCGTATTTATCCGCCGCACCTTAAAGGCTGGTCTGTGAAAATATTGTCTGACATTAAACCGGTCCGTGGCACAAAAAAGGTTGGGATCTGCTGGTTTAAATTGTCCACAGCATGGCATTAAACTATTCTGTCTGGCATTTTTTCAACTGCAGATGTTTTTTAATGGCCAGGCTGGCACCAACTAGTGCTTCCGCTCAATTTCATTTCTCTCCAGCGACTAGGTCAGGAATCAGAATACACTAAATGGTTTGTAAGAACCCCGGAAGTTGTAGAGTGCGCACCGGCCGATCAGCGAAGATCTGTGAAGCCATGACGTCAAACTCAAGCGCCTGTCTGGGTCCTTTTGTGGTACAGCACAACAGTAAACAAAGCGGTCGAGACGGATGTAGATGAAGACAGACATTCTGTGTTGGCAACGATTCCAGAGATTGAGGATTTAAAGCCTGTACAAAGAGAATGTTTGGTGAATTTTATCAAGGGGAAAGACGTGATTGCCCTTCTTCCTACGGGATATGGGAAAAGCTTAAAGGTTGTATGGAGGATTTTTTTGTTTTTTTGTTTCAAATTGTCATTGCAAGTTTAAAATACCATTACAGAGATACAGCAACCTTGTAATTACGATGACCAAAAAAAAAAAAAAAAAAAAAGAATGAAAATATATCAACTGTGGATGTAGTGAGGCCAGATAAACATCAGCCAATAGCTAACGAGGCTCCCTCTTTATCTATTGGCTGTTAGGTTGTCAATCAAACTCCCTACGTTTCTAGTATAACTGACTGACCGGCGCGCGGGAATTACGTGGTTTATGCAGAGGTTCTTGGAGGTTTTTTCAAACTGTCGCTTCTTCGCAATTCGCACAAAGTTTGTTGCGATGGTGGACGAAAATCCATGACCGCAAAAGAAAAAAGTTCGCCGCAAAAGAAAGTCCGTTTTTGAGGTCGAAGAAGAAGAGAAGGGGAAAAGGAGCGAAGACAAATGGAGGTGATTCTTGGAGATTCCTTCCAGCGATGGCGCGACTGACGCAGACGAAGGATCTAAAAACTAATGCGTCGGTCGCTAAAATATTTCTCGACAGGTCACTTCAACGGTACTTCTGAACGCGCACTGGATGTAAACAAACGTGATTTCTACAGTAAAGAGGCTGGAGGAGGTGTTTCTACTGAGGGAGCTGTGGAGGAGGAAGGTGGTGTCACACATGCACAACATTTGAAAAAGGACTGTCGCTGTATTTCACTTCCCTTAAAAAATCCTCTATACAACCTTTAATATACCAGTTAGTCCCGTTAGTGTTGCATTACATACGTCACGACCAAATAGCAGCGACTGGTTAAATAAAAAACAGTAATCCTGATGCTGTGAGGTCAGACGGTTTCCACGAAGTGAAACCGGCTGATGAATCAGTCTAGTTATTTATTTCTCAAAAAAAACCCCACAAAAAACATAAATTTGTACTGTGAGTTTGGTCGCCTCTCCACAAATCAAACCTGTAATTTGTCTTGACAGTCTCCATGGAGATTCATACGTTTATGGCCATACTGTGGAACATTCTGGGCACATCTCCATGGAAACAAGCATGTGACGGACCCTCCAGCAGCCAAGTTACGCAGTGCACCTTTAAACACTGCACCTGCATGACCCGAAACTGACTCCCGTGAGCTTCCCCCTTCTCCGTTCTTTTTCGTCAGGTTTGATCTGGAAATCACACACGTAAAATACAGAGCACAATCCAGGAACCTCATTCAAATAATACCAGATCACTATTCATGCATTCGGTGGAATCTTAAATTATTGATTCGAGAGGTTTTGTTACTCAATTATCAAGCAACAGTTTCGTCTTACAATACAGATGTGAGAGAATATAAAAAAAATAGTCTTTGCAGTGCTGCTTGGGAAAGAAAGGGAAAAGGAAAAACCTATTCCATCTATTTCAGGACTATTACTCAAGCTGTCACTTCACACTTTACACACTGCAGTGACAGGGTGGGGAGCAGCTCAGGGCTTAAAAATACACACCATGAAAACACACGTATGCTCTGAACATTTCTATTTTGGACTCCTGACAAGGACGATAAGTAGTATTGGGCCAGTTAGTGTTTTCGTGTTTCTAACGGCTGCCACCTGGATGCAAGCGCTTTTAAACACTGCTAATTTTAAAGGTGCGATGTGTCGCTTTTTGGCTCGGGGTCCGTAACCTGCGTGTTTCTCTTTACATGTCGTCGTTCTGCCGGGAATGTCCCACAGTGTGACATTAAACAGCTCTACTTTACATTTATTTGATTACAAGTGGTTTTATAGCTCAAAAATGCCTTGAAAAACAGATTCTGACTGTGAGTGGGGTCGCCTCTCCACAGATCTGACCTGTAACTTGGTCTGGTTTGATGTCCATGAAGGTAGAAAGGTTTAATGCCATACTGCGGAACATTCCAGATAAAGCAATATTGTTGTGTAAAGCCTCAAGACTGTTTTTTTGTCTTGTCTCTACTACTGGACTCGGGACCGGTCTCAAGACTTGACTTGGACTTGGCCCTGTCTCGGACTCGACTGCATTTGGACTCGGCTTGTCTCAGACTTGACTGCTTTTGGACTCGGTCTTGTTTCGGTCTCGACTGCATTTGGACTCGGTCTTGACTCGGACTCGACTGCAATTGGACTTGGTCTTGACTCAGACTTGACTGCATTTGGACTCGGGCTTGACTCAGACTTGACTGCATTTGGACTCGATCTTGACTCGGACTCGACTGCAATTGGACTTGGTCTTGTCTCAGACTTGACTGCTTGACTCTTGACTCAGACTTGACTGCATTTGGACTCGGTCTTGACTCAGACTTGACTGCATTTGGACTTCGGTCTTGACTCAGACTTGACTGCATTTGGACTCGGTCTTGACTCAGACTTGACTCCGTTTGTACTCGGTCTTGACTCAGACTTGACTGCGTTTGTACTCGGTCTTGACTCAGACTTGACTGCATTTGACTTGGCCCTGTCTCGGACTCAACTGCATTTGGACTCGGTCTTGTCTCGGTCGTGACTGTGTTTGGACTCGGTCTTGTCTCGGTCGTGACTGTGTTTGGACTCGGTCTTGTCTCGGTCTTGTCTCGGTCTTGAGGTCTGACACTCGACGGGAGATAAAATGGAGATAGATTCATAAAAACTTTGATATACATGTGCCAAAATATCTGTAAAATACAAATAAATGTTGAAAATAACAAAGATGGTCTGGATTTGGTTTTGATGGGCTGTGGACATTAAAAGTCTTGGTCTTGTCTTGGTCTTGGGACCGTGTGGTCTCGGACTGGTCTTGGTCTCGATTAGTGATGTCATATAGTGGTAGATTTAGTTCAGTAGAGTTTGGGAATTCCAAGTCAAATGAGTTCAGAGAGTGATGCAGAGCTCCAGTGAAGGTGCTATGCAGAGCTCCAGAGCAGAGCTCCAGTGCAGAGCTCCAGAGCGGAGCTCCAGTGCGGAGCTCCAGAGCGGAGCTCCAGTGCGGAGCTCCAGTGCGCAGAGCTCCAGAGCGGAGCTCCAGCGCGCAGAGCTCCAGAGCAGAGCTCCAGAGCAGAGCTCCAGCGCAGAGCTCCAGTGCGGAGCTCCAGCGCAGAGCTCCAGTGCAGAGCTCCAGAGCAGAGCTCCAGTGCAGAGTCCGTGCCCAACAGGGCTGTTGCCCAATCATGCTTTGCTGGCACCCTGCTCCACAGGCTTGTTTTTCTCTGTCTCTCTCTCAATTCCAAGATTAGTCCTAGTTTAGACCTGGCTTAGTCCTGGTTTAGTCCTGGCTTAGTCCTGGCTAAGACCTGGTTTAGACCTGGTTTAGACCTGGTTTAGACCTGGTTTAATCCTGGTTTAGACCTGGTTTAGACCTGGTTTAATCCTGGTTTAGACCTGGTTTAGACCTGGTTTTACCTGGTTTAGACCTGGTTTAGCTGGTTTAGACCTGGTTTAATCCTGGTTTAGACCTGGTTAAGACCTGGTTTAGATCTGGTATAATCATGGTTTAGACCTGGTTTAGATCTGGTATAATCTTGGTTTAGACCTGGTTTAATCCTGGTTTAGACCTGGTTTAGACCTGGTTTAGATCTGGTATAATCATGGTTTAGACCTGGTTTAGATCTGGTATAATCTTGGTTTAGACCTGGTTTAATCCTGGTTTAGACCTGGTTTAGACCTGGTATAATCCTGGTTTAGACCTAGTTTAGACCTGGTTTAGACCTGGTATAATCCTGGTTTAGACCTAGTTTAGACCTGGTTTAGACCTGGTATAATCCTGGTTTAGACCTGGTTTAGACCTGGTATAATCCTGGTTTAGACCTGGTTTAGATCTGGTTTAATCCTGGTTTAGACCTGGTATAATCCTGGTTTAGACCTGGTTTAGACCTGGTTTAATCCTGGTTTAGACCTGGTTTAGACCTGGTTTAGTCCTGGTTTAGACCTGGTTTAGACCTGGTTTAATCCTGGTTTAGACCTGGTTTAGACCTGGTTTAATCCTGGTTTAGACCTGGTTTAGACCTGGTTTAGTCCTGGTGACCTAGAGATGTTCAGTGTTGTTAAAAGTCGCCTCTATTAAACCTGCATGAAGTTGGAAATTATTTGCTGTTGTAAAAATAGTTTATGAATGCACTTGTAAAAAAATATTAAAATACAATATAAAAAAAATATATATACGATCAGTTGTTATTGAAACTCATCATTGCCAGGAACACAAAAGATGCATTTACTTCAAAAACCTGTGTGTGTGTGTGTGTGTGTGTGTGTGTGTGTGTGGGGGGGGGGGGGGGGGGGGGGATTTTGGAGAAGGCGGGGCTCGTCTGTCTTTACCTGCTCTAAAGGGAGGCTCACATTCACCCAGTCTGAAAACCCCTGCAGTAGATCATTTATAGGGGAACTGTCACAGAGCAGTGGTTTAACAGTCCGGGTGAAATGATTCTAGTGAAGTCGTACGGAGTCTCAAAACACAGTGGAGCATTTCTATTTTGGACTCCTAACAAGGGCGATAAATAGTATTGGTCGAGTTAGTGTTAGTCCTGGTTTAGTCCAAGATTAGTCCTGGTTTAGACCTGGTTTAGACCTGGTTTTGTTCTGGTTTAGTCCTGGTCGAGTCCTGGTTTAGTCCTAGTTTAGACCTGGTTTTGTCTTGGTTTAGTACAGGTTTAGACCTGGTTTAGTCCTGGTTTAGACCTGGTTTAGACCTGGTTTTGTTCTGGTTTAGTCCTGGTCGAGTCCTGGTTTAGTCCTAGTTTAGACCTGGTTTTGTCTTGGTTTAGTCCTGGTTTAGTCCTGGTTTAGACCTGGTTTAGTCCTGGTTTAGTCCTGGTCTAGACCTGGTTTAGACCTAGTTTAGTCCTGGTTTAGTAATGGTTTAGTCCTGGTTTAGACCTGGTTTAGTCCTGGTTTAGTCCTAGTTTAGACCTGGTTTAGTCCTGGTTTAGACCTGGTTTAGACCTGGTTTAGACCTGGTTTTAGTCCTGGTTTAGTCCTGGTTTAGACCTGGTTTAGTCCTGGTTTAGTCCTGGTTTAGACCTGGTTTAGTCCTGGTTTTAGTCCTGGTTTAGTCCTGGTTTAGTCCTAGTTTAGACCTGGTTTTGTCCTGGTTTAGTCCTGGTTTAGTCCTGGTTTAGACCTGGTTTAGTCCTGGTTTAGTCCTGGTCTAGACCTGGTTTAGACCTAGTTTAGTCCTGGTTTAGTCCTAGTTTAAACCTGGTTTAGTCCTGGTTTAGACCTGGTTTAGACCTGGTTTTGTCCTGGTTTAGTCCTGGTTTAGTCCTGGTTTAGACCTGGTTTAGTCCTGGTTTTGTCCTGGTTTAGTCCTGGTTTAGTCCTGGTTTAGACCTGGTTTAGTCCTTGTTTAGACCTGGTTTAGTCCTGGTTTAGACCTGGTTTAGACCTGGTTTAGACCTGATTTAGATCTGGTTTAGAGCTGGTTAAGATCTGGTTTAGTCCCTGATTTAGTCCCTAATTTAGTCCTGGTTTAGATCTGGTTTAGTCCTGGTTAAGACCTGGTTTAGTCCTAGTTTACTCCTGGTTTAGTCCTTGTTTTTGACCTGGTTTTCGCCCTGGTTTAGATCAGTTTTTCGCCCTTTTTTAGTCCTGGTTAAGACCTGGTTTAGTCCTAGTTTACTCCTGGTTTACTCCTGGTTTTTGCCCTGGTTTTCGCCCTGGTTTTCACCCTTTTTTAGTCCTGGTTTAGTCCTGGTTAAGACCTGGTTTAGTCCTAGTTTACTCCTGGTTTTTGCCCTGGTTTTCGCCCTGGTTTTCACCCTTTTTTAGTCCAGGTTTAGACCTGGTTTAGACCTGGTTTAGACCTGGGGAACTGTCACAGAGTAGTGGTTTAACAGTCCAGGTGAAATGATTCTAGTGAGTCTCAAAACACAGTGGAGCATTTCTATTTTGGACTCCTAACAAGGGCGATAAATAGCATTGGTCTAGTTAGTGTTTTCGTATTTCGAATGGCTGTCACCTGGATGATTTGCTAATTTTAACTCCTTCTCTCTCTCTCTCTCTTTTCTCCTCTCCTTCTTCTAAAATTCCAACACTAATCAGGTTCAGGTGTTGATAACCGACGAGAACGACTGCATCCCCGAGTTCCTGCAATCCATCTACAGCGTGGATGGTGTCCCCGAAACGGTAACCACGGCAACGTCTCTGCTACAGGGTAAGACTCCCGTGACCCCATATTTCATACCCATCTGTTTCATTGTGAGGGGAAACCGGTTAAAAAGCCACAGACGCATTACAGCCCAGAGCCAGCGCAGTAACTCAGGCATTCATTTTAACAACTTACATTTTTATAACGCGCCAGTTTGTGCATTCTCTAATAGATCTTAAAGGAGGATAATAAAACACTCAGTTTTAATGTGCTAAACTAGCTGCTATCTTCATTTGTTTTAAGTCGTAATGAGGCTAGTGATTTGTGGCGTCGCCTGTTTATACATTACGCACTGTGCATATCGAGTGAATACCGTTTTCTGTGCGTTTTTGCTTTTCTTTATACATTCAGCAGTTAATAAAAAGTAAATAAATGTCCTATATTATGGAAAATTGACTCTTGTGAGCTTCAAACCATGTTATAATGTTGTTACCTCATCAAAAATGTATCAGGTTTTGTTTGAATAATCCTTTATTTTTAGGATTTCTACATCTCCAAAGCTCAAAATGCTCAGTTCTGCCTTGCAATGTCATGAATTGGTAGTTTTCAGCTAAATTTTACCTTTCGTTTAGTAAAGATTGGCAATTCCAGGACTGAAATCATCCAGATCATTACAGTGAAGGTGTATGGATTTTAAAAACACAGTGGAGCACTGCATGTACTACCACATGACATCACAAGGTGTTTTCCTTCTAAGAGAAGAACACAGGCTAAAACGTTTGTGTGAATGAAACAAAACACAACTCCAGGTCTGTCTGTGATGAGGAAACAACATTATAACATCAGAAAATTGCATAATATGTACCTTTAAATTAAATAAAATTTAAAAAATGAAGATCGGATTCTCAACTTGATGCTTACCGTATTTTTCGGACTATAAGGTGCACTTACAATCCTTTAATTTTGTCAAAAATCAACAGTGCGCCTTATGTATTAATTCTGATTGTGCTTACTGACTTTTAACTGATTTTATGTGGTACACAGCGCTCAAAAATCTGTCAGAATGTTTTAGTACGACTTTGATAAACTACAAATCTGTACCACTATGTTTATGCTATAACCTGCAGACTTTTAATCTCTGAAAAGTTTCACATGAACCACCTCCAATGTGATAGAAGCACAGAATAGACTCATCATCAGCAGCACATCCTCTGTCATAGAAAAAACACACATATTCCACTGAGTCGCGTCCTTTAGTCCAGGGATCTCCAACCTTTTTCCTCCAGTGAGCTACCTTTACAAAACAAAAATGTCAGAGAGCGACTAGTTTTAGCGGTCACAAGAAATTTAGTACATAAAAGAGCCTCAGCAAGTAGCAGCAGATTTATACAAAGCAGTCATTTGTCCCAGTTTTATACAAGAAATCTCCCAGGTGTCCCTATTTTTGACCAATTTGATCCCTGCTAACTGTAGAGAGATGCATAAATTGTCATTTGTTTAAGTAAAATACAGAAAAGCTGCTTAAAAATGAAAGAAAATATGGCTATACTGACTCACGTTAGTCACGAATGGGCCGAGTGCAGAAAAGTTTTACTGAATTACGCACTTGATTCACAATTTAATTATTACCAACCACCTCAAACCGAGGGTGTCTCAGTTTTTTTGTATTTTGAAAATCTGATCACCCTAAGTTAGATGCCTATAAAACATAAACCATATCCATCTATTAGTGCACAAAGTTAGACATCAAAATAATACATATACAACAGTAAAAGGTATTTAATTAATCAAATTCTACTTATTCAGCTACTTGGAAGGGGGTGGAGAGCTACTGGTGGCTCTCAAACTACAGGTTGGAGACCCCTGCTTTAGTCCGACAGAAGCTGACAGCATCAGTGCACAAGGAGCGAGCAGTTTTTTTCAGCGCTTATAGTTTATGCAAATCAGCCATATCGTTGTGAATTTTGTTTCTGTAAAACATAAACAAATGTGCGCAAAACTGCATTAAACACATTATTACTCAATGTATATTTGAGTCGTCCTCGAAGGAAATAAAATAATAATAAAATTATCCACCCAAATTCACATTCATAATACACATTCCTAGAGGTGTAACAATAACCAAAATATCGTGATATTGTTTCATCAAAAGTCTCAATAATATTGTGGACCATCACAATATATCGAATCACAAGTTTCTTTGCTTAAATTCATTGTTATGGTGCAGCAATAGCTACAAAGACAGATGGAACTACATAGACCAGGGGTGGGCAAACTACGGCCCGGGGGCTGTATGCGGCCCTTTAAACCTTTTAATCCGGCCCGCCGAACTGGAATAAATTACAATAATAAACCTTGTTGATGTTTTATTTGTCATGCATTTCCGGCGTTTCCCAGTAGATGGTGCATTGAGGTGCGGCTGGCCGCAATGCTTTATGGGAAAGTGTTCCTACAGGAGTTATTCAGACCATGAGTGAAGTAGTGGTGTTCAAGATATAAGGCTGCACTGCTTCTATGTTGAGTTGGTTAAAATCAAAGATATAAATTTCGTAAACGTCATGTTTTAAGTCTTGAGCATTGAACGACTTAAGAGTCTTGTTATATTGCACGTGTAGGTGTGTGTGTGTGTGTGTGTGACTTTGTGGTGGGGACTGTGTTTCTCAGTAAAACCTAATCGCTCACATTTCACCTTCACCTGTGGTTTGCAGTGGAGCAGATCAGTTAATTTTTCATGTGTTCTGAGTCTTTCGCGGCGATGTCGTAGTGCTCTTCCTACATAAGCATAAATACGACTGTAATGCAGCTGAGCTCTTAACACGTCATGTACTGTGTTCTGTCCGGCCCTTCAGGCAAATTTTAGGACCCTATGTGACCCGCGAGCCAAAAAGTTTGCCCACCCCTGACATAGACCATGATCCTTTGCTCCATTTTGGTGCAAACTACATGAAGAAATAACAGTTCTAAGCACCGACATTCGCAGTTTAAGTCATGGAAACGTGTATTCATTTAAACACAAAATTGAAAACTGAAAAAAATAATCGTTATAAATTTTTTCATTTTGATTTTGGAGACAAATAATGAAGAAAACAGTTGTTTTTTTCATTTTCTTATTTTTGGTTTTATATTGAAAAATTAATGATACAAATGATACACAGATTATATCGTACTGTGAGATTTGGATATTGTTACATCCCCACACATCCACCAAGACAGGGAGTCAACGGGGGGCGAATTACTCCACGATCTGCTGATGGATCGCGGACGCCTGGGCTCAGTCTCAATTGTCGTCCGTTTGTTTCGCATAATGTGCCTTATAATCTGGTGCACCTTATGTATGAAAATAGACGAGAGAATTCAACATCATTGATATTACGTGGGTGGGTAGAGAGTCCCTGCCTCAAGTGGAGGAGTTCAAGTATCTTGGAGTCCTGTTCATGAGTGAGAGGAGGACGGAGTGTGAGATTGACAGGCGGATCGGTGCAGCGTCTACAGTAACTGCGGTCGCTGTATCGGACCGTTGATTTACCGGTCAATCTTCGTTCCTATGGTCATGAGCTCTGGGTAATGACTGAAAGGACGAGATTGTGGATACAAGTGCTCGAAATGAGTTTCCTCCGCAGGGTGTCTGGGTGCTCCCTTAGAGATAGGGTGAGGAGCTCAGTCACACGGGAGGAGCTCGGAGTAGAGCCGCTGCTCCTCCACGTCGAGAGGAGCCAGTTGAGGTGGTTCGGGCATCTGTTCCTGATGCCTCCTGGGCGCTTCCCTCTGGAGGTGTCCGGGCATGTCCCACCAGGAGGAGGCCCCAGGGAAGCCCCAGGACACGCTGGAGGGACTATGTCTCTCGGCTGGCCTGGGAACGCCTTGGAGTCTTCCCGGAGGTGCTGGGGGACGTGTCTGGGGTGGAAGAAGTATGGGAGTCCCTGCTTAACTTATAGTTCGAAAAAATACGGTATTATCATTTATTCTCCATGTTAGGGTAATATATTTCTATTCTATTTTTGTTTACTTTTACGACTTAACCCGAAATGAGCAGTGGCCAGAACAGCTGAGGTTTATTCACAACCTTTTTCATCTTCTTCAGAAATCCTGGAAGACTGTTTCATCACAGAAAACCTGCTTCATTACCACTTCTATCTGAGCTCAAAGACATGGTTTATTTTATCATATCACGTATACTTTGTTTTAGTTTACTTCCTGCTGCATTATGAAATTCAAATCTGTGATAAATTTGCATCAGTATTTTAACATTATTCAGTGAAAAGTATGCACAGAGAAGGGAGTGTGATAATTTGAGAGCGTGTTGTCGAGACATACGTAATTACCAGCAAATCTAAAACGGAGGTACGTTCACAACTCCTCAGAAAACATCACTATACCTCTTCAGCAGCTCACTCTGATGTGCAGTCCCAAATTAACCGCAGCCCGGGGCACTACCACAATACAAAGTTCATAAAATTCAAATCACAACTTGCAAAACACAGAAGGATGCCCCAAGTTCTGGAGGATTGTCATTCCATTTTAGTGTTTTTTGTTGTGGAGTTTTTTGTCAAATGTCCTTGCACCATTGAAACACCTGTCCCCATGGGCTGGCAGAGGTGATGCATGGGTATCACTAGCTGGATATGGTGAGAAAAATGGAACGAATCTTATCTGAAAAACAGTTTTGTATACAAAGCCTGCAGCGCCAAACAGTTGGCACAGTAGAGCAAGCAGTGGGAGAAAAGACAGCCAACATGAATGTGTAAAAACAAAACAAAGAATACAATGGGACTGGAGGGCGGGGGGGCGGACCAGAGGCGCTGCAGAGGGGTGGGGGGGCATTGGTTTGTGTCAATGCCGCAACAAGAACATGTCAGAAACTTTAATGACTAGATTTATACTCAATTCATGAAAAAGTCGCAGTTTCAAATTTGACAGAAACTTTTAATTTTGTTTTGTCGTAATGTGTTCGGCTAAAATAAAGTGTTAGTTAAAGCTGACCTATTATGCAAAATCGACTTTTATTCATGTTATAGTTGTTTCCTTTTGCCATTTACTCTCTCAAAGTTGCATTTGGAGTGATTGGTGCATGTTTGAGCCATCTCATTTTCAAGACGCCATTTTACAGATCAACTCCATTTTCACCGCCACCTGCACACGCCCACTGCCTCTTCTTACTTTGTTTTCAAATTTTATTTTTTAAATCTGTGATATGCGTAGGATTAGGCAGTGTCGCATAGTCATTTTGGTGCAGATGAAAAAAAATCTGCACCTCTTTAGCATGATCTACAGAGCTTTTTGTTGGGATGACGTTTATGGCGACGTCAGCTCCCACTGGGCGTTGCAGTTTTTTAGCGAGGAAGTCATCAGGCTTGCTTCTGTTACTGTCCAAATTGATAACATAATGATCATAAATTATAACTACCTTATTTTTCGGACTATAAAGTGCACTGGATTATAAAGCGCTATATCAATAATGTTGAATTCTCTCATCTATTTTCATACATAAGATGCACAGGATTATAAGGAAAAAGAAAAGAAACAAACAGACGACACTTGAGACTGATCCTTAATCCAGACATCTGTGATCCATTGGAAGATTGTGGTGTAATTCACCCGGCGTTGTCTCCCTGTCTTGGTGAATGTTTATTATGAATGTGAATGTGGGTGGATAATTCAAGTTTTTTTTTTTTTTTATTTCCTACAAGGACGACTCAAATAGACATTGAGTAATAATGTGATTAATGCAGCTTTGCACACATTTGTTTACGTTTTACAGAAACAAAACTTAAAACCACATGACTCATTTGCATCAACTATAAGTGCTGGAAAAAAAAACAAAAAAACGCTCGCTCCTGTTAGTCTGTTTGATCTCAGAAGCTCAGCAGGGCCGGGCCTGGTTAGTACTTGGATGGGAGACCTTTGGGAAGTGGGGCACCAGTGTAAAAAACTGTTGTTGTGTCTTTAGGCAAGACATTTCACCCACATTGCCTAGTATGAAAGTGGAGTGTGCGTGAGTGTTGGTGGTGGTCGGAAGGGCCGATGACGCAAATTGCCAGCCTCGTTTCTGCCAGTCTGCCCCGGGGCCGCTGTGGCTGCAGTAGTACCTTGTGGTGTTACCTGCCTAGGGACTACAGATTGAAATTAGTATTCTTGCTATAATCTGTCATATTTACACTGCAATGTTCGTTAATATGCACTGTTCCAATTAAATAAGTAAATAAATAAAATACATAAATTAATAAAATAAATTAATTAATAAATCATCACCGAGTGTGGAGTGAATGAATAATGAACTGTCAAGAGTTTGTGTATCTTGAAAGATGCTATATAAATGCAATGATTAATTAATTAATTAAATCGTGCGCTGATGCGGTCAGCTTCCTTCGGACTCCGTGAGGCTCCTGACTGTAACAGCCGTAATGCTCCAATCCATCAAATGGTGAGGCTTCGTAGTTTACCAAAGTCGTACTAAAACATTTTGACAGATTTTTGAGTGCTGTGTACCAAATAAAATCAGTTTGAGGTCAGTAAGCACAACCAGAACTAATACATACGGCACACTATATTATAAGACGCTAGGGATGGGCATTCATTTAAATTTTCTTAATCGATCGTCAAGAGAATTAATGATTGATTATCGATTAATCATTAACGTTTTTATATTAAAATTATCATCATTATTATTACTATTTGCACTACTAATCTGCATAAATAAATTCAACTTTACGACATATAAACCGTAACCACTCTAGAGCCACATCAGCCTGTTTGACATTATAATGTGTTTAATGCAGTTTTGCACAACTCACAGAAATGAAACTTAAAACCACATGGCTAATTTGCATAAACTAAGCGAAGAAAAAAACAGCTCTTGTGCGCTGATGCGGCACGACTCAGGTTAGTGTGACCATATTTGCGTTTGTCAAAACCAAGATACCGTACGGGGGGAGGGAGGTGGGGACTCGACATCGACATTGCGCTACTCTCACCTGGCAAAGCTTTTTCATGTTTTCAGTGTCCTGGTGAGCTTTTTCCCACTGGACACCGAAACATATGTGCTGCTTTGTACATTGTGCACATGGACTCACACTTGTCCTGACCGAAACGGAAAGCATGGAATTTCTTGCACAAGTCATCGTTAAATACGCATTTGCACTTCGGCACGTTGCAGGCTGACCGACTGTTTGTGTCTGCTCGCTCCTTCTGAGCGCAGAAAGCTACATGTACGGACCTCCGTTTGTCCCCGGACACGGACGTTTGGTCACCCTACACTACGCACAGCAGCCTAAATTCAGTTTGTCGATTAAAATGAACATAATCGATGAAATTCTTAATGATAAATTATTGATTAATCGACTAATCATGCCCATCCCTATAAGACGCACTGTCGATTTTTGAAAAAAGTAAAGGATTTTCAGTGCGCCTTATAGTCCAAAAACTACAGCATATAGCAGACACAAGCACAATATGTCTTCTAATATTTGGCCGTGTCAGTGGGTGGATAGAGGCATGTTAGATGGACTCTGAATTTTTATATGGTCTGGTTTATGGCTCTGGGACTGAAAAGTAAAACTTGGGTCTAGTCTACACGTGTTCTATCATCCATCATTCATGTACGTTTAGTTGTTATAATTCTACAAAATAAACAGTATTTTTGTCATTATAATTACATTTTAGTCTGCAAAAATATGACGAAGAATATAAAATGATGTTGTAAACCAGCGGGACTGCCAATGTGGA
The DNA here is from genome assembly GCF_026225935.1 of Boleophthalmus pectinirostris. Classification (NCBI taxonomy): domain Eukaryota; kingdom Metazoa; phylum Chordata; class Actinopteri; order Gobiiformes; family Gobiidae; genus Boleophthalmus; species Boleophthalmus pectinirostris. The sequence goes on from NW_026571152.1 coordinate 35,549,204, forward strand.
ATAAAAAGAAGGAGAAACCTCTACTATTCACACTACATCTCAATACTGTAATAAATCAGCAGGTTGAGTCGCTAATTGAAAATGTGATAATCGTGTCAGCTTCGTCTGCTGCTACGATAACAGAAATGAGTTCTATATATTCCAGAGGAGCCCACAGTGCAGATGCTGAACATGACGTCACTCTATTTCTTTAATTTTACATTGCGTATTTGCATTGGAGACCGTACAGTAATCCTAAGTAATTGCCAGGCTTGGACTACATTACAGTGTATTGGAAAAAGAATTGAGCTTTGGGAAGCACAGAATGGTGAGGGTAAAGCAAGACACAGAGGAAATAAGTACATCAAAAGAATACGCAAGTGTTATGAGCTAGCGGGTTTGTTCATATGTTCTGAAATCCACGAAAACGACTTAAATGAGCTTTGCAACCAGGATTTAGCTGGGAGAAGAATCCATTTTAGAAATTAAATTCTATATTCTGTATTTACAAAAGACTAAAAAGGATTATAAAAACACCAGCAGTGGGAAAATACAGCTGGCCCACTCCGGTGTTTTTTTTTTTTTTTTCTGTCTTTAAAGGTCCTGTATTACACAAAACTGACTCTCGTGAGCTGTGAGACATGTTATAAAACTGTTACGTCCTCAAAAACAGACCTCGAGTTGTGTTTTGTTTCATTCACACATTTGAGTAACGCTTTATTATTAGTCTGTTTACATCTCCAAAGCTCAAAATGCTCTGTTCCACCTTGTGATGTCATGGAGCTGTAGTTTTCAAGGTATCAACAGCCTTTTACTTTTTGTTCAGTAGAAAATCATCCCAAAAGATTCTAGTTTATTTTTGTCACTTAATTTTGATTGAGCATTTTATACAATCACAATACAATAACAAATCAGGCACAGTCGGCAAGGAATTTAACATACATTTAGATGAAAAAATAAATACATATATAAACCCATATATACATACATACACATATGTCATACATATGTCACTCTAAAATTGTTTTATAGGTACATAGCTGGAGCAGCACTGACTATTTACCAATTTTCACTGTGATATTTAGACCATTTAGTCCTGTGGGTCGTTTGGTACCAAGCCGCGAAAGTGCAAACCCCCCCCCATACAATTTGTGGACTGTCCGACCGTACCCCCCCTTCCCTACACCACGTGGACCGTCCCCCATCCCTTACGTCACGCGGACCTTCCCCCTCCCCTACACCACCCAGACTGCACACCACACGGACCGTCACGCCTCCTGCACGTCGCGTGGACCTTCCCCTGTCTCAAAAGCCATGCAGACCCTCCCTCCCTCCTGTATGTCGCACGGACCACCCCCCCCCCCCCCCCCTCCCCCCGAAATCCACGTGGACCGTGGACCGTCCCTCCCTCCTGTACGTCACATGGACCGTCCCCTCTCCTGTTCGTCGTGCGGACTGTCCCTCCTCCCGTTCACCGCGCGGACCGTCCCCCCCTCCTGCACGTCACGTGGACTGGCCTCCCCCCATTCTGTACGTCGCGCCAACCGTCCTCCCCCTCCTGTACGACGCGCGGACCTTCCCCTGTCCCGAAATCCACATTGACCGTCCCTCCTCCCATACATCGTGCGGACTGTCCCTCGTCCCGTACATCACGCGGACCGTCCCAGTCTAAACCAGGTCTAAACCAGGCCTAAACCAGGTCTAAAAACAGGTCTAAAATCAGGTCTAAAACAGGATTTAGCCAGGACTTAACCTTCCTCCCATACGCAGTCCCCCCACCCCAACTCCCTCCAGTCTGCGAAATATTGTCTGATATAAAACCAGTTGGGGACCACTGATTTAGCCCATCTTGCATAATAAACATCAGCTTGAAGCCTTAGCATGTGTGTCAGGCATTTCTACAATTATTTTTAAACATGGTGGATCTGGTTGAAGTCATTTACGGGTAATTGCCCATTTGCACAGGCACAAAGGATTTTGAATAAATATGTAACATTGCCAGGTAAATCAGGTGTATCCCTCATGTATAGTCTCATCACATTTTGAGTAATAGTAAAGCCAGATATTTGTCCAGTTGTTGATCTAATGTGTGTGGTGGATAGATCTGCCACCGCTCCACAGTGTCAGTATTATTTCATTTCATTTCATTTACATCAAGTTAATTACATCACACATAATTTAATTCCTTTATTTAGACTTATATTCTAATTTGGGTGCACACATTTTAGTTAATATAAGTCTGAATTCTTTACTTAGACTTGTTCTTTTTGAGGAGGAGCACTATTTATTCAGTTTTAGTTTGCTTTAATTTCACTTTATTATCACTTTGATTAAGTTAATAGTTTTAGTTAATTTAAACACCCCTGTTCTTTGTCTGGTTGCGTTTGTTTTGTTCTGTTCAGTTTGATTTGAGTCTTTTGTTCATGATTTACCTAATTTGAGCCTTTGTTAAATTATCTCTTTTTTAAATTTATCTCCACAAGTCCTCCAACATGAAGAACTGTCCGGGTTCCAACTCATTTTGTTGCTCAAAAGATTCTAGTTTAAAAACACAATGGAGCACTTCCTGTTTTACCACATGACATCACAAGGTGGAATTGTGATTTCTGTTTGAGAGAAGAACTCAGCCTAAATATGCAAAGTCTGTCTGTTACAATGTGTGAATGAAACAAATCAAAACCCAAGTCCAGGTATGTTTCTTTTTTTTTTTATGAGGAAATTACAAACATACATTAACATTTTGCGTAATATGGGCCCTTTAAGCTCCTTTTACCAAAAGAACGTGATCATTTTTGAGGGCACCATGGAGTTTTGCGTGCGTGTAATTGTGTCTGTCAAAGCGTATGATCTATGGCATGTTTAGTAGGGCCATGAAGAGATAATGATCCACGCAGATGTCAACAGATTCATCAGTTGCTGCCATCTCCTCAGCTCGTTTTGATTAAGTGCTAATTGATGGCGCTGGTCTCTTCTCTTGGCAGTTCTGGCCACGGATTGCGACTCTGGGTTAAACGCGGAGCTGACCTACTACACGCTCAGCCCCGACTTCAGCATCTCTCCCCACGGGACGGTCTTTCCCGCGGGGAGACTGGACTACGAGAGGCCCAACCATCTGTACGAGTTCGTGGTGATGGCGGTGGACAGCGGAGACGAGCCGCATTCTGGAACTGCCACCGTCCGAGTGCGGATGGCCAATGTCAACGACGAAGCTCCGGAGTTCTCCCAGCCAGTGTGAGCAGCCGCATTCATAATTCATAACTGTCACATTAAAACTGGTCAGTGCTGTTAGATTTCATAGAAAGAGTTGCGTACTTTAAAGCTGCATGGTGTAACATTGCTGGTTGAGGGTCCATCAAATGCTTTTCTCAGTGGAAATGTTATTGTTTTTGTCTGGAATATTTCAAAGTATGGCATAAACCGTTCTATCTTCAAGGAGACCAAACCAAATCAAATTACAGGTCAGGTCTGTGGATAGGGGACCCTGCTCACAGTCAGAATGCCTGTTTTTCTAGGTATTTTTGAGCTATAAAACCCACCTGTAATTGAATAAATGTAAGGTAGAGCTGTTTAATGTCATACTGTGGAACATTCCAGGCAGAGCAATGATATATCCATGGAAACAACGGCGGACCCCCAACCGTAAAGTTTCATAGAGTGAATATACATGTACATCAGTATCCTGGTTATGACAGTATTCGGAATACTACGTATACATGCCACAGTATCCCGGGTACTATCGGAATATACCAGCTACAGAATACTGCCGTATGCAGGATACTGAAATCGGAATACTGCATATACATGCACCAGGATATGTAAAAAACCTGATCATAACTGTGATACTGATGTGCATGTAAACACACTCATAGTGTGATGCCAGCAAATCAAATTATAGCTCAAGTACTTTGGAGAAATAAAATCACCTGTAACTGTATAAATGCAAGATGGATAAGTTTAATGCAATACTGTGGAATATTCCAGGCAGAGCAATGATAAATCCTTTGAAACAAGCAGGTGACGGAACCCCAACCAAAACTATTAATTAATATGTGTGAAAAATCCCTCAGTCATCCAGGTAGAATCCACTTCACACAAGAGGATGTACCAACACAGATGAGAGCAGCAGTGGACCTCAGTCTGCTGTCCATCTCCACCTAAAACACACACAGCCCACTCCTTTGAGGACAGTGAGGTACAGATCTGAGCCAGAGAAAAGAATTGGTTTGAGAGGGGAGTTAAAAAGGCTATTTTTGTTAAGAAAGAGAATCCTTCTCTAAAGAGAAATGGGAGACTCAGACACCATCTGTCTCCTATTTACAACTCCATCCTCAAACCTAAATCAAAACAAAGAGAAAAGGTGTAGCCAGGTCAAGCCCAGTGGTGTGAAAGCTCCATTATGGCTATGAATGATTCAGCTGATAAGACCCCACCCTCAGTGCAGCTGAATAGGCCTAACTAAATAACAGAAACAGTAAACAAGTAGGTGTGTTAGTTTCGGAGTAGTTTCAGTGTAGTTAGCTCCTCCCTTCAGACAGATAAAAGGCAGTGCCCACCAGCGTCTGACCAGAACTGAAGCAGCTTGGTTGAGCTGTGAAACATTCGACCAAAATAAACTTTGTCTTGTTGACAAATTGAGTTTCTCCTTTGCTATTAATTAATAATTACTCATTTCGATGAAGGCAAACAAGTAGCAGACCCACCTCCTGAAAGTTACACAGTGCACCTTTAAAACAGACCTATTCTGCAACCATGTTATAGTTGTTTCTCCTCATCATTTCCTCACTTGAAGTTGCATTTGGAGTGATTTGTGCGTGTTTCAGTAATCTTTAATCACTTATCAAAACGCCATATTGCTGATCAACCCCTGTTTTCACCCCCATCTGTGATACACGTAGGCAATGTTCCCCCTAATTTTTCATGTGTCTGAACAAACACACCAACTCCCCGAGCATTCCTTGGACCCCCGTGAGCAACATCCGACATGCACACTGTGGCACACCAGCATCACATCTGAGATCATCGCAAGTTACATATCTTATCAATCAAATGACTGCAGTTATTTCCATTTCCACAGATTTTTCACTTAGAATAACAAAGACACAAATGTTGTTGTTCATGTGTTTTGTATATGTTGTATTTCAGTGCGAGGGTCCTGCTGTGCTCAGTGAAACATTGAACATTACAATATTTTTGAATAATAGCTTCATAAATAAAACTAAACTACAGTGTATAAACATGTAAAATCACACGAAGAGAGATTTTTTAATGGATTGTAGGACCTATAGGAAGATGGATCATCGTTCCCACAATAATGATCTCCAAAATAACTCTAAATTATTATCACTTTATATCTTGCTGTATTAATCATTAGCCTATTTAAGCCATTTTGTGTGAGTGGCTCTGGCTCGGTGGTAAAACACTAAGGGGAGAAGCTTCACATTTCAAGAAAGTCCGGTCTTTTTGGCTCAAAAAATAAAAAACTAAAAACTATGGCCTGGACAGAAACAAAGCAAAGAGGCGAGGATTACATTATGGCTCTACCTGGGACTCAATTATGGAAAAAAATTATTATCACGGTTATTTTGGTCAATATTGAAATCACTATTATTATTTTTTAGTTACACGATGCATTTATTCAGCACTTTTGTTATTGATAATTTATGCAAAATGTTTAAATTGAAAATACAGGCTACAAATCTGTACCTTTGAGCAGTTTTGCAATGTATAAAACATAAAATGAAAATAATATACTTTGAAAATGAAATAAGACATAGAAAAACATAAATGTGTCCAAAATAAACTATATATCCAGCTGTTCTACAATCTCTATATTTAAAAAGTAAAATAAATATACTTATTCATGTAAAAATATCCCCAAATAAACTTTAGTTAAGCTTTAAACAAAGAGATCGTTTGACACACAAATTGAAATCTCGATCAAAATTCGATTAATTGCACAGCCTTAGCTCTACCTGTCTCCTCTTCATGTGTTCTTCCCCCCCGCCGAGTGTGTGTGGGCAGCGCTCCCGTCGGCTCGTCGGACCTGCAGTTCTAGCCAGCGGCGATGTGCACTACAACTACGGTCGTACTGAAAAAAAAAAGCAAGCAAAATGCGGTCGAAATGTATCTGTTTGTAGTTGGCTTGTCCCTGAACCTGAATCTATCAGATTAGCCGTTCCATGCGTCAAACCAGCGCTGTGTTTATCAGTTCAGGTTAGAATTTATTTTATGTGCTGCAAAGAATTTGATGTGCATGCTGAACGTCTGGGCAGTGCGAGATCGCAAGCATTGCACGTAGGTTTCCGCAGTGTTGCATAGTAATTTTTAGTCTGACCTCGCAGTGTTAGAATTTGTTCGCTTGACGGTAGGCGGGTACTTTTTTATTTTACCAATCTCTGCTATTTGGTCATGACGTATGTAATGCGCCGCTAACAGGGCTAACTGGGATATTAATCTTTTCCCAAATCCTGTAGGAAGAAGGTCAATAATGTCTTTCCCCTTGATTAAAATTCACCAAACATTCTCTTTGTTCTGGCTTTAAATCCCCGATCTCAGAAATCATTGACAACACGGAATATATGACACTTCTCTGATTGGCTGGTGCCCGAACTCGCATCGTCTAGTTTATTCCGATTTCTGACTTAATCGCTGGTAGACTGCAGGGCTTAACGCTCAATTTGGATTTTTTTGTGAAGTCCGATGTTTTTGCGAGGTCGTTTACATTTCCAATTAAATGCGACTTGTATGTGATCTCCAGTGTGAACATTAAATGGCCCAAAAGTGTCCCGCATGTGCACTGGAGACACGACGACGTCAACCGTGTTTACTGAAGTTGTCCAAACATGGAGGCGAGAATTGAGCACCTGGAGATTTTAAAGTTTCTCTCGTACCGGAGCCAAAACATGAACAACTTACTTGTTTTAAGGAGGAGATTGAGAAGGAGAAGGACGAGGTTTTTGGCCGTGGCGTTTGTGGGACAGCGACAGTAACGTCTGTTGAAAGGAACGTGTGGATGCGCAGACGTAGCCAAGAGCGGTGAGTGGTGATGTGCTTCGCTTCAGTGACACGGAGTTCATTAACAATTTTCGCCTACTTCAGTGCAGAATAGTGACATTTGTGGCTTGTTGATAACGTGTAGGTCAGATGAATGCGCTTTGGCCGTTCAGATTGAAGTCACATGTCAAAAGATCAGATATGTATCGGTTTTAAGAGCGCATATTGAAGTGGCCTGGGTCGCATTTGAAAAAATTGGATCTGTGTCGTCATTAAAAGATCAGATACAAGTCACATAGGGGCCAAAAAAATCGGTTTTGGGTCACTTCAGGCTGCAGTCTGAACATAGCCTAAGTGGCACCAGCCTGGCTCCGTCATTTTGGTACAAATGAAAATAAAATTTTAAATATCTGCTTCTTGCTAGTGTAATGTGCAGCTATCCATAGGAGAAGCCAACAACTTCACAGTTATTTGTTGTGATGACATTTACAGCGACGTCAGCTCCCACTGGGCACCACAGTCTTACAATGTAGAACTCGGTGGACTCATTTTAGATAAATATAACTTGCAAATTACCACAAAATGATCCACGGTTGTCATGGATTATAATTATATAGTGGACTCGAGCACTATATGTCTTCTTTAAAATGCCCCCAACTGCTCATGTGAGAAACGGCATTATTATCAGTGATCTTTGTTAAAGGCCGTGTCGTTCTGCAGCCTATAATCACTCCAGACTCATTCTAAATTTATCTCTGTGGAAGGACGCTGAAATGGGCCTCTCCGTTTGAAACCGTTGAAAGCTGCAAAGTGAACCAGAATTGTGATAACGTCAAAAACATCACCCGGGCTTTTGGAAAATCATAACACATTTTTACCAAATGAAATGAAATAGTCGAGTGATCCTCCTTATCCCAATGCTCGTACTTTTAAGGTACTTTACTAGTACATTGCAAAAAATTTGAATATCATGAAAAAGTCAGTCAGAGTGTATGGTTTTCTAGGTATTTTTGAGCTATAAAACCACCTGTAAAGTGTAAAGTAGAGCTGTTTAATGTCATACTGTGGAACATTCCAGGCAGAGGAATGATATATCTCCATAGAAACAAGCAGATGACGAACTTCCAATCAAAATATTACCTTAATGAATGTTCTGTGTACCTCAGAAGAGTCCATTTTGTACTTTTGTATTACTAGTCCACTGCAAAAAAAAATTAAAATATCATGTAAAAGTTCAATTTTTTTTCACTCCTTTCAGAAAGTCAGGCTCATATATTATACAGACTCATGACACATTATAAAAACTCTTGACATATTTTACTCTATGTGTCATGTGTCTGTATAATATATGAGTCTGACTTTCTGAAATGAGTGAAAAAATATAGAACTTTTTCATGATATTCAAATTTTTTGCGATGGACTTTTATAACACAAAATGGACTCTTGTGAGCTTTAAAGGTGCTCTGTGATTGCAACATTTTGGTTATAGGTCCGTCATCTGCTTGTTTTTATATGGATGTGTCATTGCTCTGTCTAGAATGTTCCACAGTATGACTTTAAACAGCTCTACTCTACATTTATTCAATTACAGGTGGTTTTAGAGCTCAAAAATACCTACAAAAACGGGCATTCTGATTATGAGCGGGGCCGCCTCTCCACAGATCTGGCCTGTAACTTAGTCTGGTTTGGTGTCCATGAAGATAGAAAGGTTTAATGCCCTACTGTGAAACATTTCAGACAAAATAATATGGAGAAAAGCATTTGACGGACACCAGAAAAGTTACGCAATGCACCTTTAAGCCATGTTATAATGTTGTTACCTCTTCAAAAACAGACCTGGAGTTGCGTTTTATTTTATTCACACATGTTTGAGTTACCCAGTTTGTCTACATCTCCCAAGCTCAAAATGCAGTGTTGCTCCTTGTGATGTCATGAAGTGGAAGTTTTTTTTAACATCAACTGTACCTTTTACTTTTTGTTCAGTAGAAATAGGCAATTCCAGGGCTGAAATCGTCCAAATGAAGATGTGGGTAAAGCAAGACACAGAGGAAATAAGTACATCAAAAGAATATGCAAGTGTTATGAGCTTGCGGGTCTGTTCATATGTTCTGAAATCCTCGAAAACGGTTTAAATTAGCTTTGCAACCAGGATTTAGTTGGGAGAAGGAATCCATTTAAGAAATTAAATTCTATATTCAGACTAAAAAGGATTACAAAAACACCAGCAGTGGGAAAATTCAACTGGTCCATTCCGGTGTTTTTTTTTTTTTTTTCTGTCTTTAAAGGTCCTGTATTACACAAAACTGACTCTCGTGAGCTTTGAGTCATGTCATAATGTTCTTATGTCCTCAGAAACATAACTAGAGTTGTGTTTTGTTTCATTCACACATTTGAGTAACCCTTTATTATTAGTCTGTTTACATCTCCAAAATGCTCTGAGATCAAACCAGACCACGTTACAGGTCAGATCTGTGGAGAGGCGACCCCGCTTATAGTCAGACTGCCTGTTCTAATAGATATTTTTGAGCTGTAAAACGTTAAATGTAAAGTAGAAATGTTTAATGTCATACTGTGGGACATTCCGGGCAGATATGTCATTATATCTGTAAAAAACAAGCAGGTGATGGACCCCCAAACCAAAATGTTAAACTTTAAATGCAAATGTGGGTCACCTGAAATTCATAAAGCTGGAATGCAGATTTTTGTCGCCATACAGTGAGTTCTTGGGTCTAGTCACTAATAGAAATGATCAGGTTGAGCATTCGTGCGGTTGCGTTTTGTATATTTCATCTCAAAGTAAAATGTTATCAATTGTAAAAACCGTCTCTTGCGCCCCCATCTGGCAGTATGACACACTCTGAGATATGTTTGTATTACTATATTTCTATATTCCATTTTAGTGTGAGGTGCACATAACCATAAGATGTGCCCACAACTTCACAGCTCTTTGTTGTGGAGGTGTCAGCTCCCATTAGGCACCACGGTTTTGTAATACGGTGCCCTTGTGATGTCATGAAGCTGTAGTTTTCAAGTTATCAACTACATTTTACCTTTTTCATTCATTCATTCATTCATTTATTTATTTGTTTGAGCCAGGTACAACAAAATTCAAAAACAGTAGCAAAAATTGTAATATGTACGTGAACATATTTGTGACCCGGTGCTCAAAAGAAGTAGGAACTTTTACCTTTTGTTCAGTAGAAAATCATCCAAAAGTTTCTAATTTAAAAACACAATGGAGCACTTTCTGTATCACCACATGACATCACAAGGTGGAACACAGTTTTCATCTTGAGAAAAGAATGTAAATATGCAGGATTTGTGGGTTAAACATGTGTTAACCAAACAAAACAAAAAACAACTCCATATACTGTAAATTCTAGACTATAAGCCACCCCTTTTTTTCACACACTTTGAACCCTGTGGCGAATAAAACAATGCAGCAAATATATGGACGGAGTCTTTGTTTGGCACATTGTCCATTCATATATATGGTTTATGGTTTGGCAACACAGTGAATACACGCAGCCTGAGTACAGAAAATGTCGCTGTCTGTGCGGTTAACACATGTATCTAGGGTTAACATGAAGTTGCTACACAAGCTTGTGATATTGTCAGTGCACTCAAATAGTTTATCACCGTGTGATAAAATAAGTTATGATGCTAAATTAACAATTAGTGAGGGGGATATGTCTTACCCATTTGTGTAAATGACGAGAAGAAACGTCTCCAACTTCAGTAGCCGGACATCCACTCATACCTGATTGATAGAACTAGCCCCGAGTCCGAGAGTCGTATGAGACTCTGACATGATACAGACAGGACAGAGACTCTTTCTGCAGGAGACATGCGCAGTAGAGCACGGGGAGAGACGGGGGATGATGCAATGAGGAAGATACTAGTTTGATTGTGTTTTGAACTGTTATTTTGCACTTCATACACACACCTTAATCATCGAAAACACACGAAGAAATGTAGATGATGCAGCTTTTAAGTTAAAGGCAGTTGATGTGGCTGTGGAAGACGGAAACAGAGCTGCTGCACGTGAACTCGGGCATCAGTGAGCTGATGGTGAGATTTTGGCGACGGTAGCAATGAACTGACTCGATACAAAAGGACAACAAAAGCTTTGAGGCGATGAAAGCAAATGGACCTTGATAACATTCTTAAAGATGTGGACACATGCATATGTTCAGGTGCAGCCTATATATGTACAATTTAAAAACAAATTGTTACAATTTTGTTTCAATTCAGGTGTGCTCAATAGTCCGGAGAATACGGTACGTTTGTGATAAGGAAACATTATAACATAGATCAGAAAATAGCATAACATGGACCCTTTAACGTTGAAACTACTGCGAGTGAAACTAGATGTCCTCATCGTGAAAGTGGATCAAAGTTTGCCACTATTTTATGCCATCTAAGCGTAGAAGGGCCTTGCGTCATATATATAGGTACAGTTACATCACATGGTAGACCTGGATTCCTCGGGGCCATTCATCACTACAGTATCAGATGCTGCCAGTCCTGCCAGGAATAGAGGCCAGCTTGCGTCAACACTGCTCTAGTAAAAGCTCTGTGGTTGAGAAAAAAACACAGTGTTCATTTGGAGGTTTAATCACAGCCATCTGGAATCAAAACATTTGTTAAAGACTTCACACCAGCGGTAATATGGTGACACCGCTACTTCGCAAGCATATTCTGAAAGCTTTAGTTAGAACAGTGTAATAAACATTCACAGGCTTCCTCTGGGTTTATTTTGGTCTTTCTTTGTTGAGGTATGCAGTGAAATGACATACGGAGGCAATCCAGTGTGTCCTGGCAGTGCCTACGTGAGCGGGTGGGCAAGAACTGTCACAATGGCTCCACTGCATTTATTCTCCAAAATGAGTTAGAGGCTTGTCCTGTCAGTCAAGTTCTACTGACCTTCACAGAAAAGCGTTGCAAGACCTCTCGGTGCCGCTTGCTCTGGGAGGGCTGTCAGGTGTCAGTCTCGGTGGGTGGCTAGACAAAGAGCTAAACAAACCAGCGGACAGAGGTGCAGATGTGGTGAGACAAATGGTAAACCGGCAAAGAAAACACGGACGCGGGACACGTGAGGGAAGGATACTGAAATAAAAGAGGCGCTGGGTTTTAGATGGCATCATAACGTTCTATAGGACTATGTTATTTAAAGGTGCGTTGTGTAACTTTTGTGGTGGAGCGTTTGTCAAGTGCTTTTCCCCGTGGACATGTTTTTGCTTTGTCTGGAGTGTCAATCTTTCTATATTCATTAGAGGTGTGCAAAAATATCAAAATATCAATATATCATGTCATTTAAAGTGATGATACAGTATTGATATCATGGGCTGCTTTATCGATATATCGCCAAGAGTACTTTTTGGTATGTTTTACTAAATTATTTTGTTACAGCGCTACAGTTTCATTGCTTCTTTACTGGAAGGAAACTCGTTTATGCGACACATTTGTCATATTCACTGTTCTGATGATGAAAATGGGCGTGTTTCATATTCACTTTTGAGAAATGCTTTACAGTCGTCCCTCACTATAACACGGTTCACCTTTCATGGCTTTGCTATTTCGGAGATTTTTTTGTGTGCTTTTTTTTTTTATTTTTTTAACAGTGCATGAACATTCCTCCCCCTGCGTCCTGATTGGCTAAGGGATTGTAGACCATTGTCAATCAATCTCCTCCGTACCGTGTCTCCTATACAGTATAGAATCTGTTTAGCTCACCGAATTTACATAAATGTTCGATGTCTAGCAGTGTGATTCTGAAGTGCTGTATGTTTGCAAGTTTTCTCCCCGACAAAACCCACAATGTCGACGAAACGTTCTGCACCGACAAAGACTCCTGCGGACGCACCCAGAAGGCAGAGGAAGATCTTATGCGGCTGTAGAGTGCCATTACAGAATAAATTAATCTTTGGTTTGTTACATAAAGAAGGAGGAAAATAACATAAGGACGACAGCAGCAATGAGTTTTAAGAAGGATGAAAATATGGCTGTAACTGTCCTGTCCCCAGATGTAATAATTGTCAAAAAAATAAAGCTGGCTATTTCGCGGATTTCGCCTGTTGCGGGTTATTTTTAGAACGTAACACCGAGATAAACGAGGGATCACTGTAACAAAGAGTTTTAGTATCACACAGCCACGATTTAGCCTTTATTTTTATTGAACCATATCAAATCAGTTTGAAATGTATCATATCAAACCGAAAGCTCAGTGTATCGAGATGCGTATCGTATCATGGCCTGTGTACCGACGTATGTATCATATCGGCAACTTCTTAATGATACCCAGCCCTAATCATCATGGAGATCAAATCAGACCAAGTTACAGGTCAGATCAGCGGAGAGGCGACCTCGCTCACAGTCAGAATGCCTGATTTTCTAGATATTTTTGAGCTGTCAAACGTTAAATGTAAAGTAGAACAGATTTTTGTCGTAAAACAGCGAGATCTTGGGTCTAGTCATTAATAGAAATGATCACGTTGAACATGTGTGCATTTACATTTTAGAACAGGGGTGTCAAACTCAAATTCACAAAGGCCAAAATTAAAAACTGGTACTAAGTCGTGGGCCAAACTAAATATATATTGAAAAATTTCAACAACATCTGCATGTTTTCTGTTCTTTCGAGATATGTAATGTTAAACCTTTTCTTATTCAAATAAATGTTTAATAATAGTTTTGTTTAAACACTGAATCCAGAACAAGCAAAATATAAAATAATAACAATATTTTAAATAAATTATGTCTCTATAGTCTATCTAGCCATGCATATTTGATATGATCTCGCGGGCCAAATGTAATTATATCGCGGGCCAAATTTGGACCCTGGGCCTGAGTTTTGACATGTCTGTTTTAGAATATTTCACCGCAAAATACAATGTAATCAATTGTAAAAAAAAAAAAAAAAAAAAAATATCTCTTGCGCCCCATCTGGTATTATGACATACTCTGAGATATATTTGTAAGATATATTTGTATTTCCATTTTCAAATCCGCTACTTGCTAGTTTGATCTGCAGATATCCATCGGAGGTGCTGACAACTTCACAGTTTTTTGTTGTGATGACATTTACGGCGACGTCAGCTCCCATTGAGCATTTTTTTTAGAAAGTAACACCTGCGATAAATGAGGGACGACTGTAACAAAGCCACGATTTAGAAATGATTTTGTATTGAACCGTATCAAATCAGTTTGAAATATATCGTATCAAACTGAAAGCGCACTGTATCGAGATGCGTATCGTGGCCTATGTGCCGAGTTATGTATCGTATCGGCAACTTCTTAATGATACCCAGTGCTTATCTTTATGGAAATCAAATCAATCCAATCCATAAAAACAAGCAGGTGATAGACCCCCAACCAAAAATGTACACAATGCACTTTAAATACAGATGGCGGTCAGCTAAAAAAAAACAAAAAAACGTTGGAATGCAGATTTTTGTCATAATACAGTGAGTTCTTGGGTCTAGTCACAAATAGAAATGATCAGGTTCAGCATTGGTGCATTTATTTTGGAATTTATATTGGAAGTATGACGCCATCACTTTCTAGAATCTGAAAACCACCAATAGAGCTGAGATATATTTGTATTACTATATTTCTATATTCAATTTTCAAATCCGCTATTTGCTTGTGTGATCTGCAGATATCCATCGGAGGCGCTGACAACTTCACAGCTTTTTGTTGTGATGACATTTACGGCAACCATCAGCTCCCATTGCTCACCACAGTTTTGTAACACGATTTATTAGATTGTTTTAGATGAATATGACTAACTTAATTATCAAAATGATCCACGGGTGTCACAGGTTATAACTGTAAAGCGAACTCAAGCACTATATGTCATTTTTAAAAATTGTGGCAGCTGCCCATGTTAGAAAATGTATTATTATGAATGATCTTTGTGAAAGGCTATGGCGACCTGCAGCCTATAATCAGTCCAGACTTATTCTAATGTTCTTTCTGTAGAAGGACATTGAATTGGTCCTCTGCTGGATACTGTTCAAAGCTACAAAGTGCACAAGAGCACTTAAAGATATATTTTTATCACAATATTTCTACATTTTTCTTTTACTTGTCCTTATTTGACACCAGCCTTATATATTTGTTATTTGTGATTATAATACGTTGTGATGTGAGCTGCTGTATCCAAATAATTTCTCTTACGGATCAATAAAGTTTGTCTAAGTCTGAGTCTAAGTGGCCAGACAAAAGGGGAGACAGACAGTCAGACATGCAGATAAAGCAGCCACACTGTCGGCATCTGGACGAATACAGTTTCCAGACCAGCACACAGCTACTTAGAAATGCGGACTTATTTCTCGTGACTTATTTCTTGTTGCGTTTACAGTCATGTTATACTGAGGTTTAGGTTAGACACGCGAGAAAGCGTAACGTCGGCGTGTGAGGAGAAGAGTAGCTGTAAATTGGGCTGGCTTTTGTCTTTTTTTTGTGATTTAGCGAGACTAATTGAGACACTGGCGCACGTGGAGGTAACAGGGAGACTTTCGTGACATCTCCTCACATTTCAACAAGTTATACCCGGGTGAAAAAAGAAAGAAAAAAAGAGATTCGACTTCCCAGTGAAATGCAAATGATCACGCTTCAGGACAGCACGCAGACACAGACTTGAGTATAACTTCACAGTTCATTGCGACGCGGGGAGAGATGCCCGAGGAGGAAAAGCCTGGGGAGTATATACGTCTCGTCCCGCGGAGCTGTGTTGAAGTGGCCTCTGCGCCGGGTGACAGATTACAGGTCACTCATGTTGCCACGGAGATTGCAGCAGCTAGCCGAGATGAATCACCCATCAGCATTCCTCTGAAAACCATCAATCACCTCTGACTTCTCTGCACAGACACTGGCCCCCTCCCTCCGGGCCCCTCGTACCTCCCGCTACACACAGACGCTCGCACATTAACACAATTCAGTCTGGAATCACATCGAGAAGAAGTTCTGCTGACTAGACCTGTCACCGGAACAGATTTTGAAGTACGACATATTGCCACAGAGGAAAATCAAGATGAATAATTAAGGACGTAACGATATTCAAATCTCTCAGTACAATATCAATCCATGTGTCATTTGTTCATTTGTTTTTCCAATATAAAACCAAAAATAAGAAAACGAAAAAAACTAAAATTTTCTTCATTTGTCTCCAAAACCAAAAAAAAACAAAAAAAAACTATAACAATAACGGTTTTGTGTGTGTGTTTGTTTAAATAAATACATTTTTAAAAAATGACTGTTTCCCATTTACCAGGACTGAACCAGGACTAAAACAGGTCCGGGACTGAGACGAGGACTTAGACCGGGACAAGACCAGAACTGAGGCCGGGAACAGGACAAGGACTGAGACCGAGACTGAGACCAGGACCAGACCGGGACTGAGACCGGGACCAAACCACAATTGAGACCAGGACTGAGCCTGGGACCAGACCAGGACTGAAAACGGTCCTGGTTCAGTCCGGCATCGCAGTTTAAGTCACAGAAACGCGAAAAGGGTCGTTAACCATTTTTTCCATTTTTTATTTAAACACAAAATTTGGGAAAAAAATGAAAAAAACAAAATGTTATCTGTTTTTTTCATTTTGGTTTTGGAGACAAATAATGAAGAAAATTGTTGTTTGTAACAAAATAATTGAGTAAAATATACCAAAAAATACTCTTGGTGATATATCGATACAGCAGCCCACGATATCGATACTGTATCCTCACATTAAACGATACGATATATTTCAGTGTTTTTGTACACCCCTATTGTTACATCCCTATAAATAATATATAATTCATAATAAAATAAATAAACCAATATAATTTTATATACAATTTTTTAAGTACAGTATCATTAAAGGGCCTATATTACGCTATTTCTGATGTTATAATGTTGTTTCCTCATCACAAACAGACCCGGATTTGTGTTTTGTCTCATGCATATTTACGTTCTCTCAAACTGAAAAATACTTGGTTCCACCTTGTGATGTCATGTGTTGATATAGGAAGTGCTTCACTGTGTTTTAAACTCCATACTCCTTCACTCGATTAATCTGGATAATTTCAGCCCTGAAATTTCCAATCTCTACTAAACAAAAGGCAAACGGTAGCTGCTAACTTGAAAACTACCACGTCATGACATCACAATGTGGAACAGAATATTTTGTAATAATAAAATTGTGTGAATGAAACAAAACACAACTCCAGATACACTGAAAAAAAAAAGTTGCTGGATTTGCGTAAAAAAGTTATGGACAGCGGTTGCACGCAATAAAATTATGTTTAGGCTTTGAAACTTTTTTCGAACCCCTCTACACATATTTTTCTCGGAACATGAACATCACTTTTTCATGTTGATGAAATTTGAACAAATCATGCTGAATATGCATATTTATCTTATGGTACCTTATCATGAAATGTATAAGTATGTATAATTTAATTTAATTGATCTAATTCTGTAAAAGAATACAAAAACAGTCTTTAGTTTTCCACAGTTCTGTATTGTCTTGAACAGAATCAAACACACAAAGAGGCACAGGGACAGAGACACACAGTTTGGAGCTGGACAGTGTGAAGATTTATTCCAGTGAAGAAGCTCTGGTCTCTGCCTGTGGACACATGAATAACACATGATGATCACATTCTGATGATCTACTCTGTTGTACATGTTTAAATACACTTAAAGTACTTATTACTACAATAATGGACCAGAACAGAAGAACAAGAACATTAGAAGTGTATCTGCAGAAACAAAACTCACCATGTGCTGCTTTTCTTCCTCTAAACACAGTAACAGGGAGGGCATCTGGTATAAAGTCTCCTAATGCCACATCACCTTGTACAAGTACGATAACAGTTTCAATAGGAAGTTCATTTTGAAAAATTTTAAATAATTTTAGTTGGTTTACTTACTTTGTTCATCTGTGGTTTGTGGTTTGTTGGTTCTCAAACATCTTCCTTTTTTCTGAAACATCAACTATAACATTCATGAACTTCCCCACAGCTCCAGCAGAGCTCTGGACGTCACTCTGTGTTTGTAGACGACTCTGGAAGCAACACATTCAAATCTTAGTACAAGTGTCACACTCTTGTAGATGGACAGTCAAATATAATTTGTTTCAAGCTGTCCTTACATTAACTCTAATTTCAAATAAAACACCACAAACATGTTTTAACAATGACATCATTCTAGGCCGGAGAAGCACATAATAAAATCTTTGAAAAGTCTCACCTCCAGATCAGGTTCTCATAATCCTCCTGCTCCACACTGTGTGTCTCTGCTCCTGTCTAACTGTCCTGTGTCCTGTTACATTTGAATTTTCCCTCCAAAAGTTTTGGGAGGAGAATTCCAGAGGGAGGAGCCTCACCAGAAATTATAATAAAGTCATGTTTCCTCAACCTGATTAAAACATGCAGGTCTCACATCGGCCACAATCAAGCGATGTTTGTAAGATTTAAACATGCTGGACAGAGAAACGTAAAAAAGTGATGTTATTGTTGTCAAATTTGTTTTTGCAATTTGAGCAACCCCTCTCAGACCGTTTTTTCAGTGTATGTTTTGGATAAGGTAACAACATTTTAACATGGCTTAAAGTTGCACTATGTAATTTTTTTGGTTGGGGGTCCGTCACCTGCTCGTTTCTATGGAGATGTCATTGCTCTACCTGGAATGTTCCACAGTATGACATTAAACAGCTCTACCTTACTTTTATTCAATTACAGGTGGATTTATAGCTCAAAAACACCTCGAAAAACAGACATTCTGACTGTGAGCGGGGTCGCCTCTCCACAGATCTGACCTGTAACTTGGTCAGGTTTGGTCTCCATGAAGATAGAACATTCCAGACAAAGCGGTTACATCCAGAAAGGTTACACAATGCACCTTTAAAGCTCACAAGAGTCAGTTTTGCGTAATGTGAAACCTTTAACACAACCCAATCAGAAATCACACGAGGACAAGTTCTGCTGACAAATCAAGTGGAAGTATTTGAGCGAACGCCGGCCCCTTTTCCTACCCGCGTTCCTCTCCGTCTATCTATCCTCCTCTTTTATACCTCCCACACATCACTTAACCTGTCTCATCGCTGTCTGCCTTCTTTTTTGTCATCAGCCACTCTCTCTGTCCTTTATCTTTGTTTTCCATTTCTCTTCATCTCTCCGTCGTCCAACTCTTGCAGTCCATCACCACCACCGTATGTCCCTTGTTCCGTAGTGGTATATCAGCCCCTGGTGTCTCACGCGGGCATCCCACTGGCCAGGGCCCCAGCGCGAGCAAATCACTGTTGACATTTTAAAAGGCTCTGGATCAAATGAGCTGCAGTGGGCTGGGAACATGGAAACCCCATTCGTTCAATGGCTTCGATATCCCACTGGACATTATCATCTGTCTGTGCTCTGGCCAGTTAAGCTTATAGGTTAAAGATCCTATATTACACAAAGCTGACTCTCGTGAGCTTTAAAGGTGCATTGTGTTTTTTTCGTGGAGGGTCCATCAAATGCTGTTTTTCAATAGAGATGTTATTGTTTCGTCTGGAGTGTTTCACAGTATGTTATTAAACCTTTCTATCATTGTGGAGACCAAACCAGACCGAGTTACAGGTCAGATCTGTGGAAAGGCAACCCGCACTCTGTGACAAAGAGGGCCTTTGTCCCTATTTATTAACATTTAATTTAATTTTACATCTGTTTATCCATATTCAACTAAACAGTTAAATATTACTATCCCGGGTTTGTTTTATTTAGTCTTTGTTTAGTTAAGATACACCAGTTACTTCATACTTTATTTGGTTATATCTATTCATTTGGTTACCATAACTTACCAGTTTACCTGTTACTCCACTGGTGGTGGTCTGGAGACAAAAGAGGCGGTGTGACTTTGGTCGGTCATATTTACAGTCTCTGGGGAGAGGTTTTGGGTCAGACCAAGTGGAGGGGAGACTCGGTTTCAGTTTCAGTTCTCTTTTGTTTTATGGATTTTTGTGACGGAGCCAGTCCGTCTATGATTCTAGTCGGCGTTTTCCCCATAAATCTTACCGCGGCCTGCGCTGGCGTGAACGCGCACACGCACGTGCTGATTCATCCCACACACACGAGTTCCCTCCCTGTTTCCCCGCTGTTTTATTCATCCATGCCGTATTCGCTATTAACGCCTTTCCCCCTCTTTCCTCCGCTAATAATTCGCCAAGGGTGCACACTTGATTGCGTTAGAATACTTTATTTCATACATGCCAGATCCTACCTGTCCGCCTTTGCCAAACCGAGCCTCTGTTTCCTCGTAGTTGAAATAGGCGCTGTTCACACCGTGGTGCTGGTCATGTGACGCACGTTATGTAATATGAGTTCTTACACATTTTTAAGGTATTATTTTTGACACATAATGTAGATTATTACTGCGTGCTCAATGTAGAATAGACAAGTTAGGTTTAAGAAATGGTTTGTCTCTGTAGTGATTTTTATATGTTGGTCAGTGGGAGGAGTCAGGTGGTATAAAGGGGAGCCGTTTCTGGCTGTCAATCAGTCTGCCCCTGTTACAGAGCAGGTAACATCGGTGTGCGGTACAGGATCTTAAAGGGGACAATTAACTTAGAACTCGACCCAGTTTCTTTGTTGTAAATACTTTTGGAGAGTTTTGCTCACTGTAAATATTTGTGCACTGTTTTTGGGATCTTTTTGCACTTTGGACACTGGCACAATAAACCACCTGCACTTGGAACTTTGCTCTTGCCTGAGTTTTTAATAGAGCCCTGCCACAATTTTGTTTGTTTGATTTTCATATTTCAGTGTTTCTAGTTTATTTAGAGCACTGCAATTTAAAGGGGACTTAGGCCAATGTAAGAAAGTAAGTAGCACACTTTAGAAACAGGTCAAGTGGCTAGGAGAGCTCACCTGTGTTTGTTGTTGTTTGACCCAGAGGAAGGTACTTCCTGTGTGGGGGGGGGGCTATAAATTGGGGGCAGTTTAGCCTGGAGTTCACCACCAGTGTAGTCGTTTGTAGCCGTGTGCATGTGGGTTTATCCTTTGTTTTTGTTTTTTTTTATTTCTGTTGCTTTGGACTTTTTTTAAGCACAGTTACTTTTTTGTAAATATGTAATTTTTCATTTTTCAATCCACGGTGGAAGTAAGAAAAAATATTTTTGGTGAAATGGACATTTTTGTCTGTCTGTTTTTGTTTATTTTTGTGCTATAAAACCATCTGTGTAATTAAATAAATGTAAAGTAGAGCTGTTTAATGTCATACTGTGGGACATTCCAGGCTGCGCAGTGACATGTCTGTAGAAACAAGCAGGTGGGTCACAATATAAAAAGTTGCAATATGCATTTTTAAGGCATGTGTAAAATCCCTCAGTTTATCCAGATAGAATCTGTAGCAAAAAGAGAAATTCAGTTTGTCAGTTGGACAAAAATTTATTTGGTTGAATAATTTCGCAGTTCATCCAAGCTGCTTCTTCAGTTCTGGTCAGACGCTGGTGGACACTTCCTTATATCTGCCTAAAGGGAGGAGCTAACTACACTGAAACTACTCTGAAACTAACACACCTACTTGTTTACAGTTTCTGTTAGTTAGCTTGGCCTATTGAACTTTCACTGCGTGTGAGGTCATATCAGCAGAATCATTTAGGGCCATAGTGGGTGCTTTCACTAGCCAGGCTGGTGCCACCTAGTGCCTCCCCTCAATTTCATTTCTCTCCAGCAACTAGATCAGGAATCGGAATACACTAGACGGTTCGCAAAAACCCTGCAAGTTTGTGCACCAGCCAATCAGTGAAGAGCCATACATTCTGTTTTGTCAACGATTCCCGAGATCGAGGATTTAAAGCCGGAACAAAGAGAATGTTTGGTGAATTTTGTCAAGGGGAAAAACGTTATTGTCCTTCTTCCTACGGGATTTGGGAAAAGCTTAATATACCAATTAGCCCCGTGAGTGGCTCATTACAGACGTCACGACCAAATAGCAGTGACTGGTTAAATTAAAAAGTACCCACTTACCATCAAGCGAACGAATCCTAACACTGCGAGGTCAGACGGTTTCTACAAAGTGAAACCGTCTGATGAATCAGGCTATGCTTTCGCACCACTGGGCCTGACCTGGCTATCTCTATTGTTCTCTTTTTTTGATTTAGGTTTGAGGATGGAGTTGTAAATAATTCTGCTAATAGGACCCCACACTCAGTGAAAGTTCAACAGGCCTGGCTAACAAACAGAAATCATAAACAAGTAGACTGTTAGTTTCAGAGTAGTTTCAGTGTAGTTAGCTCCTCCCTTCAGACAGATAAAAGGAAGTGTCCACCAGCACTGTGACCAAAACGGAAGAAGCAGCTTGGATGGTCTACGAAACATTTTCGACCTAAATAAACGTTTGTCCAGTTGACATATTGAATTTCTCCTTTTGCCACTTTTATAATGGATTTTATAATGTTGATACTTCCTCAAAACAGACCTGGAGTTGTGTTTTGTTTCATTCACACGTCATTGAATAATCCTGTCTGTTTACATCTCCAAAGTTCAACATGTTCTGTTCCACGTTATGATGTCACGAAGTGGTAGCTTTCAAGTTAACATCTCTCTCTTACCTTTAGTTCAGGAGAGATTGACAATTGTGAAAATCATCCAAATGATTCTAGTGAATGCGTATGGAGCGACATCACAAGGTGGAACAGAGCGTTTTCTGTGTGTTAAACCTGTGAATGAAACAAAACACAACTCCGGGTCTGTTTGTGACGAGGAAACAACATTAAAACACAGATCAGAGACTCTAGCTCATACAATATTTACAAGAAAAAACACACACTTACGTAACTCTAATCACCATGGTTACGCCCGCACTGACTTTGTTTGTATTGTATTTTGCAGATATCGAACTTTTGTTTCCGAAGACGCCGGTCCCAACACGCTGGTTGCCACGGTTCTAGCTAAAGACCCAGATGGCGATGCTATAATCTACTCCATAACAGCGGGCAATGAGGAAGGAAATTTCATCATAGACAGCCAGAAAGGTGATACTTCTTAATTTCTGAGCCCTACCCATTTACGTTTTACATTTCAGGCTGTGTAATTGACAGGCTTTCCATCACATAACACTTCAATTTCCCCTAATACTTTGCCGCTTCAATGTTACACGGTGGACGCCCTCTACTTTCAATGTCAATGTGCGCAGATATTGAAGTTGGTATTAAAAACCATAATTTCAAAACAGGCAGTGTCCTTTTGTTATTGAAAGTCGTAAATAGAAACTTTAGAGGGGCTCATATTACACTGTTTTCTGATCTATGTTATAATTATAATGTCATTTCCTCATCACAGACAGACCTGGAGTTGTGTTTTGTTGCATTCACACATTTTTAACACACAAAACCAGCATATTTAAGCACTGAAAACACTCTGGACCACCTTGTGATGTCAGTAGGTAATACAGGAAGTGCTCCAATGTGTTTTTAAACTTCATACGCCTTCTCTAGAGCATTTTTTCCCAAAAACTGGATCGCAAGGCAAGGCAAGTTTATTTGTATAGCACAATTTGTACACAAAGTAATTCAAAGTGCTTTACAGAATAAGAAATACATTAAAATCATAATAAAAACAAATCAAAACATAAATAATCATAAAGTAAAAAAAAAAAAAAAAGAGAGACATAAATTGGAGAGAAGAGTGCGGAATGAAAACCTTTCAGTTATATGCACAGTTAAACAGAAATGTTTTGAGCCTGGATTTAAACAGCGTCACAGAAGAGTCTGTCTCACATGTTCAGACTGTTCCAGGTTTTAGCTGCATGAACCTGAAACTCTGACTCCCCTTGTTTAGTCGTGACTCTGGGCACCAGCAGGAGGCCGGTCCCTGAGCTCCTCAGAGTGTGAGATGTTCATATGACACTAACATGTCACAGATGGACTTTGGTGCTCGGCCATGGAGACACTTGTACAAGCAGAGCTGCTTTAAAATCACAAGAGATTTTTTGGGGGGGTCACCTTGTCACGATCTGCATGTACATCTGCAGTATTCAGTTCTTAAAGTATTTCTATGCTTATTCCTTTGACTACTACATATATGTGTGAATTGGGATTTTCTGTGCTCACAAAAATGAAACCAAAGCACAGAAACAGACTGAATGCTGCGCCTGATATACGTGCTGTGCTCTCCTCATGCAACCCAGACTGGAACACGCTACAAAAACACAGACAGGCTCACCTATCTCATTAGAAATGTTGAAATGTTAAGACATGTTTTGTATAATTTCTAATCTTTTTGTTATTATTTTATTGACTATTTTGTTGAATGCTGAAAAGAGAAAGAAATGGGCTACATTTATATGTCCAAATATGTGACTTATATGTAGTTAATATGATTAGCTGAGATTGAGGAGCAGGACCACGCCTCAGCCGCCCTCTCCTCTCACCAGCGAACCACAACTCACCTCCACCACGCCTCGAATTTCCCAGAAGCCGATTTCCCATCATCCCAGTGTGTCCTCGGCTAAATCGACCCCACCATCCCATCCCCTATTTTGTCTTTGAGTCATAAGACGCCTACAAGGAGGGTCCTGTTCCCGGCTGGGCCAATTGACGATTGAGACGGAGCCCCCACCTAGAGTCTCAACCCAGTCATCTCTGCCCCGCCTCGTACATTATCAATACACTTCTTCGCACTATGTCGTTGTTGGTGTGGTCCTAGCTCGTGAAGGATCCTTTAATTGTGTTTCAATTACTGTTTTTCATTGTTTAAAACTTGAGTAATACTAATTGTTCAGAGAGAAACGATCACTCAGTCAACAATAAAATATCCTCGTTAATAATTCAATAATGGTCAAATCCAACTTTATTTTGTGATTTATGAATAATGTCTGTTGACTTGGTGTTTTGTGATTTTTAAAATATGGGTCCCCAGAATTAAAGTTTGGGAAACATTGATCACTTTGGATGATTTCAGCCCTGGAATTGCTCGTCTCTACTGAGCAAAAGGTTAAATGTCAAAGGTAGCTGTTCACTTGAAAACACCACTACATGACATCACAAGGTGGAACAGGGCATTTTGAGCTTTAGAGATGTAGACACACAGAAAATAAAGGGTTACTCCAACATGTGAATGAAATAAAACACAACTCCAGGTTTGTTTTTCATGAGGTAACAACATTTCAACATGGATTAAATCTCACAGGAGTAAATTTAGTGTAATATAGGACCTTTAATGTTATTTTGGAAGTGACCGCTGTGGCTTTCCCTTTCAGTGGCAGGAGCAGGTGCTGGTGTGAATGCCTACCGTGCTTCTTGGCTTTGGAGCTTTTGGCGACTGCAGAGTTTATCTTTTTTATTTACCCTTTGATCCGAGACCAGTGGCAATCGCTGTGACATTTGTCACCCAACCCTTTCAATTCAATTTCACAACAACTGCTCTATCATAGCTCACCATCTTCAGGCGGAGCTCTGCTGCTCCTCTTTCCTTTGTGTCCTCTTTTCATATTCCTTTATATTACCTCGCTGGATGTTTGGTGCTAGAAATGCTAGAAAAGGCGACAATATGGCTAGGCCTGTCACAATAACAAATTTTGAAGTGTGATATTTTGTTGAAGTAAAGATAGATGATATACGACAAGACTGAAACAAATTTATGCCACTGACAATAACACAAGAGCAGATTTATATCACAAACATTTATTCTAGTTATTTTGCATCTGTAATGAGTCATAAAAATATCAATTAAACCTTTAACAGCTTAAATCTTATCACATAGCCAAAAAATAAACACAAATTTCCCAGTAGTGCAAAGAAAATGTTCCCATGATAAATACTGACCCCCCAAAAATATTGTTCAGCTTTCATATATTGAACAATAAGTTTATTATTTGGTGCTAGAAATTTTAAGGCTTTTAGACGACAATATGACGACAATAATAACACATTTTGAAGTTTGATATATTGTTGAAGTAAATATTGATGATATACGACAAAATTGAAACAAATTTATGCCACTGACAATAACACAAGAGCAGATTTATACCACAAGATTTATTCTAGTTATTTTGCATCTGTAATGAGTCATAAAAGTTATTAATTAAACCTTTTACAGCTTAAATCTTATCATATAGCCACAAATTTCCCAGTAGGACAAAGAAAATGTACTCATGATAAATGCTGACCCCCCAAAAATATAATTCAGCTTTCATATATTGAACAATAAGTCGATTATTTTAGAACATGTTTGGTGTTTGGTGCTGTTAGACGACAATATGACGACAATAGTAATAAATTTTGAAGTGTGACATTTTGTTGAAGTAAAATAGACGATAAAAGACAAAACTGAAACTAATTCATGCCGCTGACAATAACACAAGAGCAGATTTATATCACAAAATTTATTGTAGTTATTTTGCATCTGTAATGAGTCATAAAAGTTATTAATTAGACCTTTTACAGCTTAAATCTTATCATATAGCCACAAATTTCCCAGTAGTGCAAAGAAAATGTACACATGACAAATGTGGACCCCCAAAAAATATTGTTCAGCTTTCATATTTTGAACAGTAAATCGATTATTTCAGTGCATGTTTGGTGCAAAAAATTCTAAGGCTGTTAGACGAGAATGATGACAATAATAACAACATTTGAAGTTTGATATCTTGTTGAAGTAAATACAGATGATATATGACAAAACTGAAACTAATTTATGCCACCGACAATAACACAAGAGCAGATTTATATCACTAAATTTATTGTAGTTATTTTGCATCTGTAATGAGTCATAAAAGTTATTAATTAAACCTTTAACAGCTTAAATCTTATCATATAGCCACAAATTAAACACAGAGGTCCCAGTAGTGCAAAGAAAATGTGCCGATCCCCCAAAAATATTTCGTGACAGGCCAACCTTTATATTATTTTAGTGGATGTTTGAAATTCATTGGCTTTTAGACGACAATATGGCTAGGCCTGTTACGATAACACATTTTAAAGTGTGATAATTGCTGAAATAAATATCAATCAATCAATCAAACTTTATTTGTATAGCACTTTTCATACATTTAAAATGTAGCACAAAGTGAAATAATTAAAATCAAGAGCAACTCCCCCACCCCATCCCTTTGTTTCATCCATATATACAACCATTTAAACATAAACATAAAAACAAAAACATAAAACTCCTAAAGGTTATTATAAAAATCAAAATGGAGACAAAGTAAAACAGTAATGATAATTTAATTTAGAATAAATAAATAAATATAATAATAATAATAATTTAAGTTAAGACAGATAAAAGTTTCAATTAAAAGCTAAATTAAAAAGATACGTTTTGAGTTTACTTTTAAAAATATGAACACTCGCAGTGGACCTCAGATCCTCAGGTCGACTGTTCCACAAACGGGGGCCATAAAAGCTGAATGACGCCTCACCGTGAGTTTTAGTCTGGACTCTTGGGACAGTTAAAAGAAGACTACCTGAGGACCTGAGAGTCCGAGAGGGCTCATATGATAAAAGCAGATCAGATAAATAAATAGGACTAAGACCATTAAGAGCTTTATAAACTAATAAAAGAACTTTAAAATCTATCCTGAAGCTCACAGGAAGCCAGTGCAGAGACTTCAGTACCGGGGTGATGTGCTCTCGCTTCCTGGTCCTCGTCAGCAGTCGTGCTGCAGAGTTTTGGAGGAGCTGCAATGGAGCTGTAGATTTCTTTGGAAGACCAGAAAGGAGAGCATTGCAGTAATCAACACAATTTGTAATAAAAGCATGTATTAAAAATATAGACGATACACGATAAAACTGAAACAAATTTATGCCACTGATACAATAAGTCAAGACCGGATTTAAAGGTGCACTATGTAACTTTTTTGTGGAGGGTCCATCACCTGCTTGTTTCTATGGATAAGTCATTGCTCTGCCTGGAATGTTCCACAGTATGACTTTAAACAGCTCTACCTTACATTTTTTTCAATTACAGCTGGTTTTATAGCTCAAAAATACCTAAAAAACAGGCATTCTGACTGTCAGCGGGGTCGCCTCTCCGCAGACCTGACCTGTAACTTGGCCAGGTTTGGTCTCCATGAAGATAGAAAGGTTTAATACCACACCGTGAAACATTCCAGACAAAGCAATAACAAATCCATGGAGAAAATCTACTGACCGACCCTCCTTTAGAAAAGTAACACAATGCACTTTTAAGCCACAAAAACTATTCTAAAGCTACAATATTCTTAAAAAAAACATGACCTGCCGTAAATAAACAGCAGAATTAAACACTTTAGTTTTGAGTTTGCATCTGTAATGAGTCAGAGAAGTTATGTATTCAACCTTTTACAGCTTAAATCTTATATATTGCGAAAAATTAACCACAAATCTACCAGTAGCGCAAGAAAATCTACACTCTGTAAACACGGACTCCCCAAATATAGTTCAGCTTTCATATACTGAAAGGTAAATCTATATAGTAATTATTT
>NW_026571152.1:35582605-35617605 GCF_026225935.1 Boleophthalmus pectinirostris
AACATCAACATCGACATACAACAGTACAACATCAGACGACATACAACAGACACACAACATCAACAGACATACGACATACAACAGTACAACATCAACATCGACATACAACAGTACAACATCAACATCGACATACAACAGTACAACATCAACAACATACAACAGTACAACATCAACATCGACATACAACAGTACAACATCAACATCGACATACAACAGTACAACATCAACATCGACATACAACAGTACAACATCAACATCGACATACAACAGTACAACATACAACATCGACATACAACAGTACAACATACAACATCAACAATCGTCATACAACAGTACAACATCAACATCGTCAACAGTTATCAGCGAGTTTTAACTTTTCAAAGTAACGTTTTTGATCCTCAGCATTCAGTAATTTAGCATCATGTCAAAACAATTAAATGCAAAACCTACTTCAAAATAAGACAAGTTATCTCATGACAGATGTACGCAACCCAACTATCAACACAAACGAGCGACCCCACAGTGACTGAGCACGTGCGGAAAAGCCAAATGTAAACAAAAAAGTTTTCTCATATATACATTGCAAAAATCAAAGCTATATTTGGTGCTTTGGTTTAAAGACTTGAAGCTCAAAGCAGACGACTTGGACTTGTTTTGGACTTATGGGCCAGTGACTCAAGACTCGACTTGTACTTTCCTGTTTTTGACTTGGGACTTGACTCGGACTTGAGGTCAAAGACTTACCTGAAACTTCCAAAACAACGACTCGATCCCACATCTGTTCAGAACGACATACTACTCAGAAATCCCTCGGCGAGCTGCTTTGAAGAGAGTGGAAAGCAGCTGTAGCGCCCGAGCTCTGCGCCTAAAGATCTGCAGCGCTACGGCAGCAGTCGAACATGCGCTTCCTGTGGTATCTTTAATCAAGAGAAGTGAAAGAGACGAACAAAAACACAACAAGAATCAAACCCTCCCTTTGGTCCCTCTTGAGCTCGCTGCCTCTTCATCACAAGGCGCTTACAGACCTGCAGCCTCTGATGTTTTGTATTAGCGTTGACGAGGAAAGATGTTGACTCAGATCCTGTATTCTTTTATCCCACCTTTTATCTCGACTGTTAACATGAAAGCAAACAATGGGGCTGCAGAGGAACAGCTAATAGGTATCTGCTGAGGCTGGTTAACCCTGCAGACTTATTTCTTATGTATTTTTTCATCTGCCTGACCTGGGCAAGAGCACGCAATTATCCGATTACAAAAATGACAAAAACCACCAGTGTGAAATTGCTTTTTTGGATTTGAAGTGCATATCAGATATTTCTTTTAGCGTTTTTGTTGACTGCGAAGGTGAATTTCTACCACCTTCCGTCACTCTCTCAACAGGGATTCATTTATAGCACCTACCGCAACAAGCAAGGCCACAGAGCCAATAATATCATGCTTAATAGTGAATGAAATTGTGTTTTATTGTGTGTGGTTTAACGGCTGCCTGGTCTTGTAGGGTTGATCCGTCTCCGCTCGAGTCCCCTTCCAAAGCTTCAAGGCCTGGAATACGTTCTGAATGTGACTGCCACAGATGACAACGCGTCAGGAGGCCCCCACGCGCTCTCCTCCGCCGCCCGTGTCATCGTCGGGGTGGATGATGTCAACAATAACAAACCGGTTTTTGAAGAGGTACGGACTTTTATGGATTAAAGTACGGTGCCCGGCAAACACTTTTACACTTCCCAAACACACACTGACAGGTTTGGAAAACAAAATTACACTTAAAATACACATTTACGTCTTGAAAACAAATTTACGAAACACGGAACATTTGTACAAGCGCCGAGACAAATTTACATGTGGCAAAAACAGAAATACAAACCCCCAAAACATAGACCTTTTTCACAACGGCCTGAGGTGCAGCGATGTCGGGTAAACGTAATTTCCAGTTAACGTCCAGCTTTTCTGTAGCAAAATATCTGTGGAAATGTCTCGCGTATTTTTCACAAACTTCATAAATCTGCCCCATCACCAAATCTTCAACCAACAAAGAATTTATCCATAACTATCAAAGTAAGAAAGACGAAAACGTAAAGGCGAACAACGACGACGCATTAGTGAACTTCTCCTGAGCAAAACTAAAGTTATTGTCGTTCGTTATTTTTTCCGCTTTTTAGAACATTCCAACTTTCTTGTTCATTTGTTTCAGGGGTTTGTATTTGTGTTTTTGCCTCGTGTAAATTTGTCTCGGCGCTTGTACAAATGTTTCGTGTTTTGTAAATGTGTTTTATGAAACTCGGAATTTGTTTTCAAGATGTAAATGTGTATTTTAAATGTAATTTGGTTTTCAAATTTGGTAATGTGTGTTGTGAAATGTAAAAGTGTTTTGCACTTGCCGGCCACCGTATTAAAGGGCCCATGTGTCATGTTTTAGTGTTAGGTTTGGTCTTTAAAGGGCCCGTATTACACTGTTTTATGATTTGTTATGTTTCCTCATCACAAACAGACCTGGAGTTGTGTTTTGTTTCATTCACACACGCACAAACCCTTCATATATTACATAAGTTAGCTGAGTTCTTCTCTCAAACAGAAAATATTTAGTTCCTCCTTGTGATGTCATGTGGTAATACAGGAAGTGCTCCACTGTGCTTATAAACTCCAGATTCGATTCGATTTTATAGTCATTGTACAAAATACAACAAATAGAGCAAAACTGCAGTGGTAAAAATGAATAAATATAACCACTCTCCATACACATTCACTACAATCGTTTGGATGATTTCAGTCCTGGAACTGCCAGTCTCGGCAGAACTAAAAGGAAAACGTAGCTGCTAACTGGAAAACTACCATTTCATGACATCACAAAGGTTTTGGAGATGTAGACAGACTAAACAAACATGTGTGAATGAAACAAAACAACTCCCTTTGATGAAGTAACAGCGTTATAAGGTCAATTTTGTGTAACATAGGACCTTTAAGACACTGTGTAATATCATCATAACTGCATCAATATATTTATTACATGGCTGGGAAACATGACATTAAAGCTTAGTAATAGTTCGTTAATTTTGTGTCCCCTTTACAGTATATCTGGCATTCTCTTTAAATGAATAAACGACATGAATAAACCAGTTTTGTGTAATCTTACTGAAAACAATGTTGATTTGGCATGAACACATACTGTATGTACTGTAATATACAGTTCTTCATGTCTAACTTAAAGGTGTATTGTGTAACTTTTCTAGTGGAGGGTTTGTCACCTGCTTGTTTCTGTGGATATGTCATTACTCTGTCTGGAATGTTCCACAGTATGATATTGAACTGTTTTACTTCACATTTATTCAATTACAGGCAGTTTTATTGCTTTAAAATATCTGGAAAAACAGACATTCTGACTGTGAGCAGGGTCGCCTCTCCACAGATCTGACCTGTAACTTGGTCTGGTTTGGTCTCCATGAAGATAGAAAGGTTTAACGCCATACTGTGAAACATTGCAGACAAAGCAATAAGCCACGCCGGCGCCACCTAGTGCCTCCGCTCAGTTTCATTTCTCTCCAGCGACTATGTCAGGAATCAAAATGCACTAGAACAGGGAAACGAAAACGCCGGAGAGCTTCTCATTTTAGTGATCGCAAGAAATGGAGTGGCTATAAGAGGGCAAGCTTTAGTGTTCTACAGTTAGATACCTTTAAAACCTAAAAGCATTATCCATTTATTTGTTTACAAAGTTCAAAATAACACATTTACAATTGTAGTTAATCAAATTTGAGTTATTTAGTATAATGCCTAATTCAGAAATTCTTTGGCCCACACGGACCCTCCCCCTCACATACGTCGAGCAGGCTGTGCTGTCTAAACCTAAACAGGTCTAAACCACTAAACCTAGAACTAAACCAGCAGTCTAAAACCAGAAACTAAACCAGGTCTCTAAACCAGAACTAAACTAGGTCTAAACCAGAACTAAACCAGGTCTAAACCAGAACTAAACTAGGTCTAAACCAGAACTAAACCAGGTCTAAATCAGGTCTAAACCAAGTCTAATCTATGACTTAACTAGGTCTAAACTAGGACTAAACCAGGTCTAGAACAGGACTAAACCAGAACTAAACCAGGTCTAAACCATGACTAAACTAGGTCTAAACCAGGTCTAAACCAGGACTAAACCAGGTATAAAACAGGTCTAAACCAGGTCTAAACCAGGACTAAACCAGGTCTAAACCAGGACTAAACTAGGTCTAAACCAGGACTAAACCAGGTCTAAACCAGGACTAAACCAGGTCTAAAACCAGGTCTAAACCAGGTCTAAACCAGACTAAACTAGGTCTAAACCAGGTCTAAACCAGGAACTAAACCAGGAACTAAACCAGGTCTAAACCAGGAACTAAACAGGTCTAAACCAGGACTAAACAGGTCTAAACCAGAAACTAAACCACTCAGGACCAGGACTAAACCAGGAACTAAACCAGGACTGAACCAGGTCTAAACCAGGACTAAACCAGGTCTAAACCAGGACTAAACCAGGACTAAACCAGGTCTAAAACAGGTCTAGAACAGGTCTAAACTAGGTCTAAACTGGGTCTTAAACCAGGACTAAACCAGGTCTAAACCAGGTCTAAGCCATGACTAAACCAGGTCTAAACCAGGTCTAAAACCAGGACTAAACATGATTTAGCCTGGACTTAACATTGCAACCAGACCCCCCCCCCCCCCCCAACTCCCTCCGGTCAGCGAGATATTGTCTGATATAAAACTGGTCTGT
This sequence comes from Boleophthalmus pectinirostris, assembly GCF_026225935.1. Lineage (NCBI taxonomy): Eukaryota > Metazoa > Chordata > Actinopteri > Gobiiformes > Gobiidae > Boleophthalmus > Boleophthalmus pectinirostris. The sequence continues at coordinate 35,587,347 of NW_026571152.1, forward strand.
GGCTCAAAAAAAGATTGGGGACCAGTGTTTTAGTCAATTCCTTTCCGCTTCTCCGTGTTTGATAGAACTTAAAAAAGCGAATGTCCCCATCTCATCTCGTGGGATTTGTGGACAAAATATCGCAGATGTGGGCTGGAGCGGGACTGAAAATTACAATTCTTTGTCGGAATTGGCCCACGCAGACTTCTATTACATACGTCACGACCAAATAGCAACGATTGGTTAAATTTTTTTTTAAAAAGTACCCGCCTACCGTCACACGAATGAATCCTAATGCTGCGAGGTCAGACGGTTTCTACAAAGTGAAACCGGCTGATGAGTCAGACTAATTTGACGAACCCTCCACCAGAAAAATGACACAATGCACCTTTCAGCGAGTGAGGTGACCTATAAAAGCAAAATTAAAATCTCGGTTATGTAAAATACGACTTTACTGCCCCAGCGTCTTGACAGCTTGTTTTACGACCCACTCACTTACTCATTTAAACATTGGACCTGAAATATAGAGAAGGTTTCGGGGGCGATGATCTGGACTCCGTTTTTGCAATTAAGATGTAAGTTCTGCGCTCATCCAGAAGCCATTTTCAATTTGTGAACCATTCTTTACAGCAGGGGTGTCAAACTCATTTTGGTCCGGGGGCCGTATCCAACCTACTTTGATCCCAAAGGGGCCGGATCAGAAAACTCATGTCATATAAACCCCAAAAATAACAATAAGTTCAAATATTTGTGCAGAGAAACGCAAATCTATTACAGCAATATTTTTTAATTGATGAACTCTTTCTTTTACAAAATATTATAATATTATGAACAACCTGAAACTTTAAAGAAAATCCAATTTCAACACAAAGTTTTTAACTTTAACTTGTATGCAAATAGGAATAAGTCAATTTTTCTTGGAAAATTCTGCACTCGGCTCCACTTTTCTCATTTTTGACATTTTTTTCTGATGAGGTGTTCACGGTCAACAGTCAAAACGATCGTCCTTTAAGAGCGTTTGGAAAGAGACAAGTCTTCATTTGTGCTGCTCTGGTGGGAGGGGCCACGTACAGAGACGCTGGAGATGCTGCTGTGCTAAGCGATGCAGAAAATTACCAATATTTTAATAGAAAATATAATAAAAATATTTTAGTAGAAAATCAGCCAAGGGCCAGATTAAAGGTCTTGGAGGGCCGGATCTGGCCCCCGGGCCGTATGTTTGACACCTGTGCTTTACAGTATAATCTTTTTAATATTTGCTCTAGTAAATGTGAGGGTAATTGGATGCAGAGAAAGTTTTAAACATTGCCAAAAAAGTGAAAAATAACACAATAGTTGTAGCCCCGGGCATGATTGAGGTAACTTATGTATGGACTTGTACTGTCTGTTAAAATGAAGCCCTGTGGGTCACTCGCCCTATATACGCTTTTAAACTTTCAGAACAGTAGCAGGTCATTTGCAACTGGGCAAAGTTTGTTAAAGGTGCATTGTGTAACTTTTCCGGTGGAGCGTCCGTCAAATGCAGTTTTACACATATAAATAAAATCGAAATTCTTGGTCATTATTTGTCTCCAAAACCAAAATGAAAAAAAACTGATAATGAAAAATCTGCCGCGTTGCCATTAAAGACCATTTCGAGAGCAGATTTCATCCACCGTTTTGACAAGTACGAATGCTTCCCCCACATGCCAAAGTATTTCTTGAGAAAATCTTGTCTTTTGTGTTTAGGCTGCATTTGTCAAATTTTCATAACTGAGATGGCATCTGCAAGTTAGAGAGGAAAGGCCGTCTCTGATTTGTAAAAAATATATGCATTAGTATTCATTCAATTCTGAACCGTATATTACTGTTTTGTTTTGGTGGCTGTCTCTGCCTGACACAGGAATACTAATACCTGGCAGCTCGGTGTTTTGCCTCGTTCTGTCCCAACCCGCCTCTTCTCCCGAAATACATGCTCGCTAAATATGACTACATTTAGTCTCCCGTACGCCTGTTTCTGCTCTCCACTTCTTCTTCACGCGTTTGTCTTTTTTTTTTTTTTTTTCTTTTTTTCCCCCTCACGATCACATTTTGTCCCGGTGTTCTGGTTTCCCCTCGCCTGCATCTTTCCCTCTCTTCTTCTTCTTCACCGTCTTCGTCTCTCTTCCTTCTTCTGAGTCTCTGTCTCTCTTCCTTCTTCTCTGTCTCTCTCTCCGTCTCTGTCACTCTATCTCCTTCGCTGTCTCTGTCTCTCTCCTCTTCTTCGTCTCTCTTCCCTTCTTCGTCTCTCTCCCTACTTCTCCGTCTCCGTCATTCTTCTCCTTGATTGTTTCCTTCTTTCTCCCTCCTTCTCTGTCTCTCTCCCTTCTTCTTCGTCTCTCTCCCTTCTTCTCAATTTCTCTCTCTGTTTCCTTCTCCATGTCTCTCCCTCTTTCCCCATCTCTCTGCCTCCTTCACCATCTGGGTCTCTCTCCCTTCTTCTCTGTCTCTCTCTCTCCTTCTCTGTCTCTCTCCCTTCTTCTATCTCTCTCCTTTCTTTTTCTTCTCTCTCCCTTCTTCTCCATTTCTCTCTCTGTTTCCTTCTCTGTCTCTCTCTCCTTCTCCATCTCTCAGTCCTTCACCGTCTCCGTCTCTCTTACTCCATCTCTGTCACTTTTCCTCCTTCTCTGTCTCTCTCCCTCCTTCACCGTCTCTGTCTCTCTCCATCCGTCTCTGTCTCTCTTCCTTCTTCTCTGTCTCTCTTCCTTCTTCTCTGTCTCTCTTCCTTCTTCTCTGTCTCTCTTCCTTCTTCTCTGTCTCTCTCTCCGTCTCTGTCACTCTATCTCCTTTGCTGTCTCTGTCTCTCTCCTTTCTTCTCCGTCTCTCTTCCCTTCTTCGTCTCTCTTCCCTTCTTCGTCTCTCTCCCTACTTCTCCATCTCCGTCACTCTGTCTCCTTGACTCTCTCCTTCTTTCTCCCTCCTTCTCTGTCTCTCTCCCTTCTTCTTCGTCTCTCTCCCTTCTTCTCCATCTCTCTCCATCTTTCCCTGTCTCCATCTCTCTTCCTCCTGCTCCATCTGTGTCTCTCTCCCTTCTTCTGTCTCTCTCCTTTCTTTTTCTTCTCTCTCTCTCCTTCTCCATCTCTCAGTTCTTCACCGTCTCTGTCTCTCTTCCTTCTTCTCTGTCTCTCTCTCCGTCTCTGTCACTCTATCTCCTTCGCTGTCTCTGTCTCTCTCCTTTCTTCTCCGTCTCTCTTCCCTTCTTCGTCTCTCTCCCTACTTCTCCGTCTCCGTCACTCTATCTCCTTGACTGTTTCCTTCTTTCTCCCTCCTTCTCTGTCTCTCTCCCTTCTTCTCCATCTCTCTCCCTCTTTCCCTGTCTCCGTCTCTCTGCCTCCTGCTCCATCTGTGTCTCTCTCCCTTCTTCTATCTCTCTCCTTTCTTTTTCTTCTCTCTCCCTTCTTCTCCATTTCTCTCTCTGTTTCCTTCTCTGTCTCTCTCTCCTTCTCCATCTCTCAGTCCTTCACCGTCTCCATCTCTCTTACTCCGTCTCTGTCACTTTTCCTCCTTCTCTGTCTCTCTCCATCCTTCTCTGTCTCTCTTCCTTCTTCTCTGTCTCTCTCTCCGTCTCTGTCACTCTATCTCCTTCACTGTCTCTCTCTCTCTCTTTTCTTCTCCGTCTCTCTTCCCTTCTTCGTCTCTCTCCCTACTTCTCCGTCTCCGTCACTCTATCTCCTTGATTGTCTCCTTCTTTCTCCCTCCTTCTCTGTCTCTCTCCTTTCTTCTTCGTCTCTCTCCCTTCTTCTCAATTTCTCTCTCTGTTTCCTTCTCCGTCTCTCTGCCTCCTTCACCATCTGGGTCTCTCTCCATCCTGCTCTCCTTTTTCATTTCTTCCTCCTTCCTCCCTCTCTCTCCCTCCAACCCTCCCTCCATCCCTTTCTCCATCCCTCCCTAACATCCCTCTCTCTATCCCCCCTCTCTGTCCCTCTCTCCAGCCTTCCCTCCATCCCTCACTCTATCTTTTGCTCTATCTCTCTCTACCTCCTTCTCTGTCTCTCGCCCTCCATCTCCATCTCTCTCCCTCCTTCGTCTCTCTCTCCCTCTTTCTTCTCTCTCTCTCCATCTTCGTCTCTCTCCCTTCTTCTCCATTTCTCTCCATCCTCTGTCTTTTCCCCTCTTTTCTCCTCTCTCCCTCCAGCTCCTTCTCCGTCTCTCTCGCTCCGTCTTTGTCTCTCTTTCTTCTTTCTCCCTCCATCTCGTCTATCTCTTCCTTCTTCTCCATTTTTCTCCCTCCTCCATCTTTTTCCCTCTGTCTCCTCTCTCCCTCCATCTCCTTTCTCCATCTCTGTCCCTCCTTCTTCATCTCTCTCTCCTTCTCCTCTCTCCTTCCGTCTCAGTCTCCTTCTCCATCTCTCTCTCTCCCTCCTTCTCCTTTCTCTCCCTCCTCCATCTCTCCCTCCATCTCCGTCTCTCTCTTTACCTCCTTCTCCATCTCTCTCCCTCCTCCGTCTTTTTCCCTCTGTCTCCTCTCTCCCTCCATCTCCTTCTCCGTCTCTCTCGCTCCTGCTTCGTCTCACTCTCCTCCCTTTCTTTCTCCATCCCCCTCTCATTCCCTCTGTCTCCCTCTCTCCATCTTCCCTTCATCCCTCTCTCCATCTCTTGCTCCATCTCTCTCCCTCCTCCATCTCTTTCCCTCCATCTCCTTTTCCTTCTCTCTCTCTCTGCTCCGTCTCTCCCCTCCTTCTCTCTCTCCCTCCCTCTCTCCAACCCTCCCTCCATCCCTTTCTCCATCCCTCCCTAACATCCCCCCCTCTCTCTCTATCCCCTTTCTATCCCTCTCTTGTTCTCTTCAGCCTTCCCTCCATCCCTCACTCCATCTCTCCCTCCATCTCCATCTCTCTCCCTCCTTCGTCTCTCTCCCTCTTTCTTCTCTCTCCCTCCATCTTCGTCTCTCTCCCTTCTTCTCCATTTCTCTCCATCCTCTGTCTTTTCCCCTCTTTTCTCCTCTCTCCCTCCAGCTCCTTCTCTCTCACTCCGTCTCTGTCTCTCTTTCTTCTTTCTCCCTCCTTCTCCCTCTCTCTCCCTCCTCCATCTCTCTCCCTCTTTCTCCTCTCTCCCTCCATCTCCATCTCTCTCCCTTCTTCTCAGTTTCTCTCCTTCCTCTGTCTTTTTTCTCCCTCCATCTCATCTATCTCTCCCTTCTTCTCCATTTCTCTCCCTCCTCTGTTTTTTCCCTCTGTCTCCTCTCTCCCTCCATCTCCTTTCTCCATCTCTCAGTCCCTCCATCTCCATCTCTCTCCCTACTTCTCCGTCTCCATCACTCTATCTCCTTGACTGTCTCCCTCTTTCTCCCTTCTTCTCCATCTCTCTCCCTCTTTCCCTGTCTCCGTCTGTCTTCCTCCTGCTCCATCTGTGTCTCTCTCCCTTCTTCTATCTCTCTCCTTTCTTTTTCTTCTCTCTCCCTTCTTCTCCATTTCTCTCTTTGTTTCCTTCTCTCTCTCTCTCTCTCCTTCTCCATCTCTCAGTCCTTCTTCACCATCTCTGTCTCTCTCCATCCTTCTCTGTCTCTCTTCCTTCTTCTCTGTCTCTCTTCCTTCTTCTCTGTCTCTCTTCCTTCTTCTCTGTCTCTCTCTCCGTCTCTGTCACTCTATCTCCTTCGCTGTCTCTGTCTCTCTCCTTTCTTCTCCGTCTCTCTTCCCTTCTTCGTCTCTCTCCCTACTTCTCCGTCTCCGTCACTCTATCTCCTTGATTGTCTCTTTCTTTCTCCCTTCTTCTCTGTCTCTCTCCCTTCTTCTCAATTTCTCTCTCTGTTTCCTTCTCCATGTCTCTCCCTCTTTCCCCGTCTCCGTCTCGCTGCCTCCTTCACCATCTGGGTCTCTCTCCATCCTGCTCTCCTTTTTCATTTCTCCATCTCTCAGTCCCTCCATCTCCGTCTCTCTCCCTGCTTCTCCATCTCCTCTCTCCCTCCCTCTCCTTCTCTCTCCCTCCTTCGTCTCTGTCCCTCTTTCTCCTCTCTCCCTCCATCTCCTTCTCTCTCTCTTGTCTCTCGCTCCTGCTCCGTCTCCCTTCTCCATCTCTCTCCTCCATCCCTCCATCCCTCCTTCTCTCTGTTTTCCCAGGAGTTCTGATTAGCCTGCACACTCTCTCTTTCTCTATCTTTAGGCGCTCTGTTGGGATTTCAATTAATTCCACCCCCAAAAAAACGAAGAAAAAAAGTGCCATATCATCACAGTATACTACATACCTGTTTAATTAACTTCTCCTGTAATTAGAATTATCCCTGGCATGTCTCTCTGTTTCCTCCGCAGCGCCGCGTGGCCGTGTCTCCGATATTATCTGATTGTATGAATAACAAAATATAGGCCAGAGAAGATAAGCTACCCTGCGTGATAGGTCCTCAGATTTTTTGCATGCGCCGTCGCTTTGATCCGTCTCCCTCGGCCCCCCCAGCGAGCATCTGCTCCTCCTCGCCCATTGTTTTTCACATTTCATGGTCATTCCGTTGAAAGAGCGGCTCGCGTCGTTTGTATCTGATTACAAAAACGCGGCGCTCGAGAGGGTAGCCGCTCTTTTCTGGGGCGCGGGTTCATTACGGAGAATGGATGAGGGGGGGTTCCTGATGTTGTACAAAGCGCCGGCTCTTCAGATGCTTCGGTCTGAGTGGATGATTTTTTTTTTTTTTTGGACATATATATATAAAAGACTATCTATGACTTTACGTTATGAGTCTCGGATCCAGCGTGTAATGGTCGTCTGGTTAATGAGGTTATTATGTTTGATCCTCGTCTTCTCATTAGTGTTATTAAAGGTCTGATATTACACCAAAAAATGATTCTTGTGAGCTTTAAGACGTGTTATAATGTTGTTACCTCCTCAAAAAAAAACAGACCTGGAGTTGTGTTTTGTTACATTCACAGGTGTGAGTAACTCTGCATTAGTCTGTCTGTATCTCCCAAGCTCAAAATGCTCTGTTCCACCTTGTGATGTCATGAAGAAGCAGTAGTTCTCAAGTTAACAGCTACATTTTAGCATATTTTTCGGACTATAAGTTGCTCCAGAGTATAAGTCGCACCAGACAAAAAATGCATAATGAAGAAAAAAAAAACATATATAAGTCGCACTTTTTGGAGGAAATTTATTTTATAAAATCTGGCATTTCCTGTTGAAAGTCAAGTTAAAGTAACAAGTATTGTATAGTATGAAAGTGGTGTGTGTGTGTGAGTGATGGTGGTGGTCGAAGGGGCCGATGGCGCAGATTAGCAGCCTTGCTTCTGTCAGTCTGCCCCAGGGCAGCTGTGGCTACAATAGTAGTTTACCACCACTGAGTGTGGAGTGACTGAATAATGAACTGTAAAGCGCTTTGGGTATCTTGAAAGGCGCTATATAAATGCAATCAATCAATTAATCAATCAACAACAATAGAACAGAGAACAACAGGCTGTTCATGTCACATATGAACAGTTATTCCAGTGTAGCCGCGGCATCTTAAAAGTCTTAAAAAGGTCTTAAATTTCATGTTCCTAAATTAAGGCCTTAAAAAGTCTTTAATTATGTTGTTCAAGTCTTATTTTTTTCACAAAGGTCTTAAATTTCATTAGGCAAACTCAACCGGGCTGCAGTGCAACGTTCAACGGAGGGAGGAAAAAAACAACAATGTGAAATCATGTAACGTGAATGAACTTTTATTTTGGAGTATGCACAAATAATACTCTGGTTTCTAGCGCTGGCAGCAATGAGTGAACAATCAGTACAGTGAGCAACAGTTTGTTGTTGTTGAAAATGTTTAATGGTTGAAGCACTTTGAAAGACAGTGTGAGACAAGACAGTGTGAAAGGTTAGTTTGTCTTGTTAGAATGTTATAAATGATTCTTTTGGCCATTTTACAAGCAAAGCAGACAACTATAAATGAGTTCTGAATGCAATTTTATAATAAAAGTATTTTTTGTTATTTAAAGCAGTGATTAATGGTCATTATTAGATTTGGTGTTTTTCGCCCACATAATGGGTGCGATGTTGGTCTTAAAAACCTTGTATTCATTCAGATAACTATAGCATAAACAACAGAACAGAGTTTACCAAACTCTCCATCTCACTCCAAATCACTAAATCCATTCAATTCTTCATCCTTGGTGTCACTTCTGAGCAACTCCACGACCTCCGGAGGTAAACAGAGCACCGCTTCCTTCTTCTGTGTCGCTGTCGTCAGACTCAGCATCAGTTCCAGTTATAATTATTCTGGCCTTTCTGAATCCTGACAGGATGGTTTCAGTTGTCTTTATGCTTGTTTACATTTTAAATTTTCAGTGTTACAGATGTAATGGTGCAAGTGACTGACATGATACAGACATGTGCAGTAGAGTGAAGTGACAGTGGTACAGGAGTAACAGGAGCAGCAGATACTGACACACAAGACCATAGTATTTATTTATTTTTGTATGTATTTATTTATAAGGGAAGCCCCTTGAGATGTAGCAGCTCGTTTGCGAGGAGTATAAGTCACAGGAAACACCCAAACCACGAAAAAAGTCTGACTTATACTCCAAAAAGTACGGTACCTTGTTTAGTAACTGGCAAGTCCAGGGCTGAAACTATCCACATTTATTCATCCTAACTATCCACAGGATACTAGTGAAGGTGTATGGAGTTTAAAAACACAACGGAGCACTTACACATGACATGACAAGGTGGAACAGAGCATTTTCATTTGAGAGAAGAACTCTACAGGTATAAAAATCTGCAGGGTTTATGTGTTTAACCTGTCAGAATGAAATAAAAAACACAACTCCGGGTCTGTTTGTGATGACGAAACATTAAAACATCGATCAGAAAATAGCGTCATATTGTCCCTTTAAATCTCCTGATGATGTCTTCGGTTATAGCAATGCCTTTTTTATATTGTCTTCTTCACTTCCCCTCCCTTTTCTCTTTCTTTTCTGTCTCTTCTGTGTCTCAGTGCCAGCAGTATCGGGAGCAGGCCTCGGTGTTAGAGAACCAGCCAACAGGGACTTTTGTGTTGCAAGTGCATGCGGTGGATGCAGATGAGGGAGCAAATGGGAAAGTCAAATACGGCTTAATGCACAGAGACAGTGCAATGGCTGCCTTCAGGATAAACCCCGAAACAGGTATTGTCCAAACCCTCTTCTCCGGCAGAGTCTGCTTCAGGGTTATGTGAGTTTAGCTTTGTTAAGAAGGTTAGTTTAAAGATGAATTACTTGATTTTTTTTGTCGTAGTTAAATTTCTGACGTCTGGAAGAACATAGCGTCATTCAGTTTACTTCTGATATATATATTTATTTATTACAGTGAACCAGGACTGAACCAGGATTAAACCAGGTCTAAACCAGGACTAAACTGGAACTGAACCAGGACTAAAACAGGATTAAACCAGGACTGAACCAGGACTAAACCAAGACTTAACCAGGTCTAAACAAGGACTAAACCAGGACTAATCTTGGACTTGAAAGCAAGAGACTAAGCCAGGACTAAACCAGGACTAAACCAGGACTGAACCAGGACTAAACAAGGTCTAAACCAGGACTAAACCAGGACTAAACCAGGACTGAACCAGGACTGAACCAGGACTAAACAAGGTCTAAACCAGGACTAAACCAGGACTAAGCCAGGACTAAACAAGGTCTAAACCAGGACTAAACCAGGACTAAACCAAGACTTAACCAGGTCTAAACCAGAACTAAACCAGAACTAAACCAGGACTAATCTTGGACTTGAGAGCAAGAGACTAAGCCAGGACTAAACAAGGTCTAAACCAGGACTGAACCAGGACTAAACCAGGACAAAACCAGGACTAAACCAGGACTAAGCCAGGACTAAACAAGGTCTAAACCAGGACTAAACCAGGACTGAACCAGGACTAAACCAGGACAAAACCAGGACTAAACCAGGACTAAGCCAGGACTAAACAAGGTCTAAACCAGGACTAAACCAGGACTAAACCAGGACTGAACCAGGACTAAACAAGGTCTAAACCAGGTCTAGCCCAGGATTACACCAAGACTAAACCAGGTTTAAACCAGGACTAAACTAGGACTAAACCAGGACTAAACCAGAACAGAACCAGGACTCAACCAGGACTAATCTTGGACTTGAGACCGAGAGACTAAACCAGGACTAAACTAGGACTAAACCAGGACTAAACCAGGACTAAACCAGGACTAAACCAGCACTAAACCAAGACTAAACCAGCACTAAACCAAGACTAAACCAGCACTAAATCAGGGCGAAACCAGGACTAAACCAGGACTAATCTTGGACTTAAGAGCGAGAATCCTGAGTCCATGGGTGTCTTCAAACTGCGATCGGGCGACGGCTGCACTTAGCTCCGTGAAGCGCGGATCTCTGCGCCGGTCCTTTCTCCTGCTGTCACCCGACAATGTACGTGGGCGCATCTCCAGGCCCGTACCGACACTCAGTCCTGGTTCAGTCCTAGTTCAGTCCTGGTTTAGTCCTGGTTCAGGTCTCTATAGGACAGTCCTGCAGATTTCATGAGCCTATGCAGTTTGTTTTCACCATTACCAATCGCTCCAGTTTGACATTTAAAGGTTGTATGGAGGATTTTTTTTTTGTTTCAAGTTGTCAATGATAGCATTATAGAGGTGCAGTAGCCTTGTAATTATGATGACCAAAAAAAAAAGAATAAAAAATTCATCAACTCTGGACGTGGTGGGGCTAAACATTTGCCAATAGATAACGACACTGCCTCGTTATCTGTGAGCTGACAGGCTGTCAATCAATCTCCCTATGTTTCTAGTGTAACTGACTTGCCTGCGCCGCCGGTACGTGGTTTACGTACGACTGTCACGCAGTCCACAGACGCACAGACGCTGTTTACTCCACCAACGCAACAGTTCTTAGCGGCTTTTTTTGACCTATATCTTCCTCGCAGTTCGCACAAAGTTTGTTGCAATGGCGACAAGAATCCAGGAGCAGTTCGCCGCAAAAGAAAGTCCGTTTTTGAGATTGCTGAAAAGAGAAGACAAGGGGAAAACGTACTTTATTTCCAAGAGCTAGACAAACGTTTTTCAGGACACGAAAGCGATATCCTATGTCTGAAAACGTAATTTTCAAGGCAAAGAAAGAGTCCGCTTGCTGCTGCGTGTTGTAGCTAGTTCATTCGCACTGAATCTCCACGCAACCTTCTCTGCTCCCCTTTCCTGCTCCTGTCCCCGCTGCCCGTTCCGCTCTTCCCCCTGCTCCTCACTTCTCCGGGCACGGAATCTCCGCGCACCGCTCCCCTCTCTCCTCTCTCCTCTCCCTGCTCCGCTCTTCTCTCTGCTCCTCACTTCTCGTCCGCGAACGAAATGTCCGCACACCCGCTCCCCCGCTCCTCACTTCTCCGTCTTGCCTAACCAACACTGTAGTTAGTTGTTTACAAGTCATGTGCAGCGGCTGTAAACAAACCTGTTTCTGGCGTAAAGAGGAGGCGGGAGGAGGTGTTTCTACGTAGGAGCTGTAGGGGAGGGGGGGGTGGTTTCACGCATGCGCAACATTTGAAAAAGGACAAACAGTCGCTGGATTTCTCGTTCCTTGGAAAATCCTCTATACAACCTTTAAGTTGCTATTTAATGTATTTTATATTTGATATTTTTTTATATCTCACATCTGGAGAAGTGGGTGGACGCGATACCCCCACGTACCGCGCCCACTACTCCCCTGGGTTTAATAATGAGCCAAAGTTAATCATATGTAAATCGGCCTTATTACTCTACTTTCTGATCTCTGTTATAATGTTGTTTCCTCATCAAAAAATAAACTCCAGGTCTGTTTTTGAGGAGGCAACCGCATTATATCTCGGCTTAAACCTCGCACGTCTCAAGGTCTTACATTATGCAAAATTAATTGTTTTAGTATGGACTATTTGTAAAGTCTGATTTATTCCCGTATGCACCTGCGGAACTAAAGCAGCGGCAGCAGCAGCAGCAGCACCTAAATCTGCTACAAAACCACTTTTCTTTTGTAAGACTAGTGGATTCTTACATGGCCCCCGGCTCGTAAACTTAACTAAACCAAATCTCACGATAATTCACACCGGCTCGTGCAATACTGCGTGCTTTATTTGTTTACCAGTCGGGCGCATTACGGGGGAATAACAGTGACTCATAACTGTGCTAATGCTCTGTCAATGAGGAAATTGGATCCGTGTTGATGGTGCCTGTGTGTTGTGGTGGGCATTGTAAGTGCTGATTCTCTTGTATTTACAGGAGAGATTGTGACAGCCAGACGTTTTGACAGGGAGCGCCAGAGAGAGTATTCAATTACAGTAACAGCTACAGACTGGGCCGAGGAGCCGCTCATTGGCATCTGCACGCTCACCATCCAAATACTGGACCAGAATGATAATAGCCCCAAGTTCGAGAATCTGCGCTACGAGTGTAAGTGGTGGACGGTCATTACGCATGCAGCTGGAGGTCTCTCTGTGAGTCATAAGCACAGAGACTCAATCACTCAAGTGCTCAATATTGTTACTTAAAGGTTCATCGTGTAACTTTTCAGGTGGAAGCTCTGTCAAACACTTTCCTCTGTGAAGATGTTATTGCTTTGGCTCACAGTGTGGTTTAAATAAGGATGTAACGGTACACAAAAATCATGTTTCGGTACGTACCTCGGTTTTGAGGGCACGGTTCGGTTCATTTTCGGTACAGTTTGGGAACAAAATGCAAAACCAGTAGCTCGTTGTTTATTTATGTGTTTATTAAACCAACAGTGCGTTCTGACGTTATACAAATGGGGAAATTAAATACCGTATTTCACACCAGCCAAAAAATGCATAATGAAGAAGAAAAAACATATAAATCACACTGGACTATAAGTCGCACTTTTTGGGGAAAATTTGTTTTATAAATTCAGAGACCAGGAACCAACATTTAATCTTGAAAGACAAGTTATCCATCCATCCATCCATTTTCTTCTGTTTATCCGGGGCCGGGTCGCGGGGGGCAGCAGTCTAAACAGGGTCTCCCAGACTTCCTTCACCCCAGACACGTCCTCCAGCTCCTCCGGGGGGACCCCAAGGCGTTCCCAGGCCAGTCGAGAGACATAGGCTGCGTTCAGACTGCAGCCTGAAGTGACCCAAATCCGATTTTTTGTCCTCTATGTGATCTGTATCTGATCTTTTAATGACAGTCTGAACGACACAGATCCAATTTTTTCAAATGTGACCCAGGACACTTGGATATGTGGTCCTGAAACCGATACATATCTGATCTTTTGACATGCGACTTCAGTGTGAACGGCCAAAGTGCATTCATTCGACCTACGCGTTATCAACAAGCCACAAACGTCACTATTCTGCGCTGAAGTAGGTGAAAATTGTTAATGAACTCTGTGTCACTGAAGCGAAGCACATCACCACTCACCACTCTTGGCTACGTCTCCACATCCACACGTTCCTTTCAACGGACGTTGCTGCCGCTGCCCGACAAAACACCACGGCCAAAAACCTCGTCCTTCTCCTTCTCAGTCTCCTCCTTAAAACAAGTAAGTTGTTCATGTTGTGGCTCCGGTACAAGAGGAACTTTTAAAATCTCCAGGTGCTCGATGCTCGCGTCCATGTTTGGACAACTTCCGTAAACACAGAGCACGCTCGCTGCGGTTGACGTCGTCGTGTCTCCAGTGTCACATGCGGGACACTTTCGGGCCGTTTAATGTTCACACTGGAGTCACATACAAGTCGCATTTAATTGGAAATGTGAACAACCTCGCAAAAACATCAGATTTCACAAAAAAATCGGAATTGAGCGTTAAGCCCTGCAGTCTGAACGTAGCCATAGTCCCTCCAGTGTGTCCTGGGTCTTCCCCGGGGCCTCCTCCCGGTGGGACATGCCCAGAACACCTCCCGAGGGACGAGCCCAGGAGGCATCAGAACAGATGCTCGAGCCACCAAGACAAGTTATAGTAACAACAGTAGAATAATAAACAACAACAGGCTGTTAACGTCACATATGAACAGTGTTACGCCCCAGCGCTGCTAGGGACAAGGGGAAGTAATAAAAAAACAAGATGTTAAATGGAATAAATTAAATAATGATTAATTAACAGGAATGTAAAAGTAAATTAACAAAACAGACTAACATATATACAGAAAATAACCTAAACTAAGAAACAGAACAACAGAATAAACTGAGTTTTGTGCCACAAAAGGGGTCACGCAGGCTTACACAAAACGAGTGGTAAAACTAAGGGACACACATGAACTAAAACACAAGTGCCCCAAATTAAACCACATAAGCCCACAAACAGAATCGAGTGACCAAATTAAAAAAGGCACAAAACAGAAGTAAACTACAGACCTAAGCACACGGACAAACACAAACACAAAATGGCAGACTGACCACCAAGACCAGCAGCCCTGAACAGGTGATGATAATCTCCTTAAACAGGGGGCGGTGGCTGCAGGTGAGGTGGGCGTAGACCTGCCCCACCCATCACGGGCCAGGGCTCCCGCAGAACCAATCAGGAGAGAGCAGCAAAATAATTTAGAACACACAAAACAAAATAGAACTAAAAGCCTGGGGCTGTAACAGCAGTTCTTCAGATAACTATAGTATAAACAACAGAACAAGTTTACCAAACTCTCCATCTCACTCCAAATCACTAAAGTCATTCAATTCTTCATCCTCGGTGTCACTTCTGAGCAACTCCACGACCTCCGGAGGTAAACAGAGCGCCGCTTCCTCTTCTGTGTTGCTGTCGTCAGACTCAGCATCAGGTTCAGTTAGAATTATTCCGGCCTTTCTGAATCCCGACAGGATGGTTTCGGTGTCACTGAAGTCCAAACTTTGTCAATCCATCCAATGACTTCCAGAAAAGTTGAATGGTGCACCCTCCCGGTTACCGTGAAGCTGTGTTCTTCATCCCTGCTTTCCTCCAGTCCTTCACAAGTTTCTCGCTCACTCCAAACTTTCTTTCTCCTGCTTAACTTACATTTTTGGCTGAATGTTTCACTACTTGCAGCAGGACAGAGGCTCTTTCTGCAGGAGACATGTGCAGTAGAGTGAAGTGACCGTGGTACAGGAGGAACAGGAGCAGCAAATACTGACACACAAGACTAGAGCCTCTCACGACTGTCAGTGTGAACATTTTAGTATATAAGTCGCATTGGAGTATAAGTCACAGGAAACACCCAAACTATGAAAAAAAATGCAACTTATAGTCAGAAAAATACGGTAAATGCAAAGTGCTGCTTGATAATACTAATAAGTTAAATAAAATATTCTCAAATAAGCAACAAATGTATGAAATATTATTTTAAAAAAAATCCTTGTGAACAGTAAACTAAACTTTTCAAAAAGTAAAGTGCAGCACTAACAGTTCCAGCATGAAGTTTTACTCAATCTTCATATTTTTTAGCTTGAAAAACCAACTTGTCCACATTGTCTGGAGTAAGTGCAGATCTGCCTGCAGTTGCGGGGAAACACTGTCACCCCAATCACGGATGAGTTCCCTCGTGAATATTAAAGAGCCGATCCTGCCGTGTTGCTGTAGCTGTGGAGGAATGTAAACAAGCACAAATTGCGCGAATTCACTCGTGCACAGCCCTGAACCGAACCGAGCGTCCTGGACCGAGATGGTTCAGCACGAATACATGAACCGTTACAACCCAAGTATTAAACCTTTCTATCTTCATTTAGAAAAAAAACAGACCAAGTTACAGGTCAGATCTGCGGAGAGGCGACTCTGCTCACAGTCAGAGTGTCTGTTTTTATAGGTGTTTCTGAGCTATAAAACCACCTGTGATTTAATAAAGTAGAGCTGTTTAATGTCACACTGTGGAACATTCCAGACAGAGCAATGACATCTCCATAGAAACAAGCAGATGACATAACCTCAACCAAAAAGTTACACAGTGCACCTTTAAGTAAAAGTACAGATACTGGATGAAAAATCTACTTAAGTAAAAGTATCAAAATGTCTGTTTAAAAATGTCCTTAAAGAGTTAAAAGTAAAAGTATTTTGCAAAGATTTTGAGGTCTTTTAAAGCTTCAAATGCATACATTTTGATACAGATCTTACATCATCAGGCATCGTACAGGCATTAAACCTTTCTATCACCATGGAGACCAAACCAGGGCAAGTTACAGGTCAGATCTGTGGAAAAGCGACCCCGCTCTCAGTCAGAATGTTTGTTTTTCTAGGTATTTTTGAGCAATAGAACCACCTATAATTTAATAAAGGTAAACTAAAACTGTTTAATGTCACACTGTGGAACATTCCAGACAGAGCAATGACATCTCCATAGAAACAAGCAGATGACATAACCTCAACCAAAAAGTTACACAGTGCACCTTTAAGTAAAAGTACAGATACTGGATGAAAAATCTACTTAAGTAAAAGTATTAAAGTGTCTGTTTAAAACTGTACTTAAAGAGTAAAAAGTAAAAGTATTTTGCAAAGATTTTGAGATCTTATAAAG
Organism: Boleophthalmus pectinirostris; assembly: GCF_026225935.1. Classification (NCBI taxonomy): domain Eukaryota; kingdom Metazoa; phylum Chordata; class Actinopteri; order Gobiiformes; family Gobiidae; genus Boleophthalmus; species Boleophthalmus pectinirostris. The sequence continues at coordinate 35,603,710 of NW_026571152.1, forward strand.
CTTCAAATGCCTAAAATTTGATACAGATCTTACATCATCAGGCATCATACAGGCATTAAACCTTTCTATCACCATGGATAAGTAAAGGTACAGATACTGGAGCAGAAAAATACTCAACTAAAAGAAAAAGTATCACATGAAACAATCTACTCAAGTAAAAGTATTAAAGTGTCTGTTTAAAAATGTACTTAAAGACTAAAAAGTAAGATAAGTAGTCTAATTAAGCTTCAAAAATATTAATTTTGATACAGATCTGCGCTGAATCAGTTTTTCTTGCTGTTTTTATTTGTATATTTTTGTTGCTCTAATTATGAACGTGTTAAAAATAAACCCTCCGCCTTTTCAGCAGGTCTCAAACAATAGTCAAAAATACTTTTACTTTGCAGTTCTGTTCAAAATGTGGCGGAGTAGAAAGTACAGACACCTGCTCTCAAATGTAGTGAAGTAAAAGTAAAAAGTATCCACTGTAAAATGTACTTTAAAGTGGATTGTGTAGATTTTCTGGTGGACTTTTCTTCATGAAGATGCTATTGCTTTTGTCTGAAATGTTCCACAGTATGGCATTGCCTTTATTCATGGAACAAACTTTATATATCAGATCGAAGCGACAACAATCACATAGAACATCCAACAACAAGCAGGTGACAGACCCTTAACCAAAAAGTTACACAGTGCACCTTTAACTAAAAATACAGATACTGGAGCAGAGCAATACTCAAGTAAAAGTAAAAGTATCACATGAAAAATCTACTCAAGTAAAAGTATTAAAGTGTCTGTTTAAAAATGTACTTAAAGAGTAAGTATTTTGTGCAGATTTTGAGATCTTATAAATATTCAGATGTTTTAATTTTGATACAGATCTAAAATAGAAATAATTTAATCAGTTTTTTTAGCTGTTTTTATTTGTGTACTTTTATTGCTCAAATTATGAACGTGTTAAAAAATAAACCTGTTCAGCCTTTTCAGCAGGTCTCAAACAATAATCAAAAATACTAAATATAAGAATTAGTTTTTAGTCCTGTTCAAAAATGTGGTGAAGTAGACAGTACACACACCTGCTCTCAAATGAAGTAGTGAAGTAAAAGTAAAAAGTATCCACTGTAAAATGTACTTAAAGGTGCATTTCTGTTTTTTCTCCGTTGAGATGTTATTACTTTGTCTAGAATGTTCCACAGTACGGCATTAAACATTTATATCATCATGGAGACCAAACTAGACCAAGTTACAGGTCAGATCTGTGGAGAGGCGAACCCCCTCACAGTCAGAATGTTTGTTTTTCTAGATATTTCTGAGCAATAAAACCACCTATAATTGAATAAATGTAATGTAGAGCTGTTTAATGTCACACTGCGGAACATTCCAGGCAGAGCGATGATATATCCGTAGAAACAAGCAGGTGACAGACTCCTAACCAAAAAGTTACACAGTGCATCTAAAAATACATATACTGGAGCAGAGAAATGCTCAAGTAAAAGTCAAAGTACTTGTGTACTTTTGTTGCTCAAATTATGAACGTGTTAAAAATAAACCCGCAGCCTTTTCAGCAGGTCTCAAACAATAATCAAAAATACTTTTACTTTTCAGAAATGTAGTGGAGTAGAAAGTACACACACCTGCTCTCAAATGTAGTGAAGTAAAAGTAAAAAGTATCCACTGTAAAATGTACTTAAAGGTGCATTTCTGGTGGACTTTTCTCCGTCGAGATGTTATTGTTTTTGTCTGGAATGTTTCACAGTATGGCATTAAACATTTATATCTTCATGGAGACCAAACTAGACCAAGTTACAAGTCAGATCTGTGGAGAGGCGAACCCGCTCACAGCCAGAATGTATTTTTCTACTTATATTTGAGCTATAAAACCACTTGTAATTGAATAAATGTAAAGTAGAGCAGTTTAAAGTCAAAAAGTTACGCAGTGTACCTTTAACCGCAGCACAGATACCTTCACATTTTACTTATCTACAGTACTTTACTACTTTTACTTCATTACTTTTCACTGCTGGTCATAAGTGAAGCAGGATTAAAAGTGTCTCTGCAGGAAACACAGTTCAGATTCATTTAAGGTTAAAGAGCCCTTTCATTTTGGTCATTTAGCTTTATTGGGCATGTGTTGAATCTGTGATCTCAGTAAATACTCCGTAATTATTTCTAGAGGAAAATATGTAGCAGCAGTTTATTAGATCATTATCATTTCCGACTAAAATATAACCCTGGGTCAGAAGCTTTTTAATTACAAAGTGTTTATATAAGAGCGGTATAAAACATAGTGTGGAAGCAAGATTGTATTTGTGTTTCCTTGATACAAATTAGTTTGACAAAAACATTGTAATAATTTGCTTTAACTACAGAACGGTTGCTTATCTTAAAGCTTCCATGCATTTAGAAACTTAATGAGAACATCGGCTCTTCGTTGAGGAAAAAAAAAGGAAAAGAAAAGCTAAAAAAAAAGTAGTAAGTATGTTTTATTATATGAGCTCAGTCAGTTTGTTTTTTAAAAGTGCACTGTGTAACATTTCTAGAGGAGGGTCCGCCACCTGCTTGTGTCTAGAATGTTCCACAGTGTAGACTAAACAACAGGTTACAGCACTATGCTACATTACAGTTCAGATCTGTGGAGAGTCGCCCCATTCACAGAAGGAATTCATGTATTTTTGAGCAAAGGATGGAGATGAATCTGTGTGTCATTCATGCGTTTTTCAATATAAAACCAAAAATAAGAAAATGAAAAAACAACTGTTTTCTTAATTATTTGTCTCCAAAACCAAAATGTAAAAATGGATAATAATTAGTTTTTTCAGTTTTCGATTTTGTGTTTAAATTAATAATGGAAAAAAAACGGATAATGTCTGTTTCCCGTTTATGTGACTTAAACTGCGATGCCGGACTTTTGCACGGCATGTGGACTGAACCAGAACTGAACCAGGACTGAAACAGGACTAAACCAGGACTAAACCTTTTTTAGTCCTGGTCTCAGTCCTGGTCTGGTCCTGGTCTGGTCCCGGTCTCAGTCCTGGTCTCAGTCCTGGTCTCAGTCCTGGTCTCAGTCCTGGTCTCAGTTCCGGTCTGGTCCCGGTCTCAGTCCCGGTCTCAGTCCCGGCCTCAGTCCTGGTCTAAGTCCTGGTCTGGTCCTGGTCTCAGTCCCGGTCTCAGTCCCGGTCTCAGTTCCCATCTGGTCCTGGTCTCAGTCCCGGTCTAAGTCCTGGTCTGGTCCTGGTCTGGTACCAGCCTCAGTCCTGGTTTCAGTACTGGTCTGGTCCCGGTCTCAGTCCCGGTCTCAGTCCCGGCCTCAGTCCCGGTCTGGTTCCGGTCTGGTCCCGGACCTGTTTTAGTCCTGGTTTAGTCCTGGTTTAGTCCGTATGCAGCTCAAAAGTTCGGCATCTCAGTTTAAGTCACGTAAACGGTAAACAATCATTATCCGTTTTTTTTTCCATAATTAATTTAAACACAAAACCGAAAACTGAAAAAAACAAATCATTATCCATTTTTTCATCTTAGTTTTGGAGACAAATAATGAAGAAAACAGTTATTTTTTTCATTTTCTTATTTTTGGTTTTATTTTGAAAAACACACGACCGAACGATACACTTATTAGTATCTTTAAAGTCATACTGTGGAGCATTTCAGGCAAAGCAATAACATCTAAATGGAGACAAGCAGGTAGCGAACCCTCCACCCTCCACCAGAAAGACCTGATTTTCAAAACACGACAACAAATGTTCAAGTGTGATATTTTGCAGAAGTAAATATAGACGATAAACGACGACGTTGAAACCAAAAACCATAAATCAGGATTACAAAACACGCACAAAAACGTTTAATAAATACATGATAATATGGTTAAAAAAAGAAGATCTGTTATAAATAAGTAACAGATTGCAACTCTTATGTAATTAGTTTGTATATAGAGCTGAGTCATAGTTCATAGTTAACGTTTTGTATCTCAAATCTCGTCGTAGTAGAGAAAAATATCAACATTCTTCCCATGACAGTCCCACTTCTGGCCGTGGATTCCTCTGTATAAAATATGGATTGTGACCCTTTTAGATTTCTTGAGAGAGGACACGTTGGTGGGGACCAGCTTCTTGCGCGTGGCTGCTCACGACGACGACTTTGGCACCCATGCGGCCATCGCTTACTCCATGTCTCCGGAGCAGCCCGAGTACCTCCAGGTGAATCCGGTGACGGGGTGGGTGTACGTCAACCAGCCCATCTCACAGGTACGTCCACTCTTCTCTTATTGTTATGGGTTTGCGAAAATGTCGAAATGTGAAATGAAATGTATTTGTCTCAAACATACCCAGATCTCTCGGCACGATATTATCACGATATGCATCTCACGGTACGATATTTTAAGAGAGGCTGATATAATTGTAGATACAAATAATAATTCCTTGACGAGATTTTCTTTATACTGTAAATTCTGGACTTTAAGCAGCTATTTTTTTCTCACACTTTGAACCCTTCTGCTAATAAAACGATGCGACAAAGGCTGCGTTCAGACTGCAGCCTGAAGTGACCCAAATCTGATTTTTTGGCCTCTATGTGACGTGTATCTGATCTTTTAATGACAGTCTGAACGACACAGATCCGATTTTTTCAAATGTGACCCAGGACACTTGGATATGTGCTCCTGAAACCGATACATATCCGATCATTTGACATGCGACTTCAGTCTGAACGGCGAAAGCGCATTCATCCACCTACACGTTATCGACAAGCCACAAACGTCACTATTCTGCGCTGAAGTAGGCGAAAATTGTTAATGTGTCACTAAAGCGAAGCACATCGTCACTCACCGCTCTTGCCTACGTCTGCGCATCCACACGTTCCTTTCAACGGACTGTCCCACAAAACGTCACGGTCAAAAACCTCGTCCTTCTCCTTCTCAATCTCCTCCTTAAAACCAGTAAGTTGTTCATGTTCTGGCTCCGGTACGAGAGGAACTTTAAAATCTCCAGGTGCTCAATGCTCGCCTCCATGTTTGGACAACTTCCGTAAACACAGAGCACGCTCGCTGCGGTTGACGTCGTCGTGTCTCCAGTGCACATGCGGGACACTTTCGGGCCGTTTAATGTTCACACTGGAGTCACATACAAATCGCATTTAATTGGAAATGTGAACGACCTCGCAAAAACATCGGATTTCACAAAAATCTGAATTGAGCGTTAAGCCCTGCAGTCTGAACGTAGCCTAATATATGGACGGATTCTTTGTTTGGCACATTGTCCATTCGTATATACAATCTATGGCAGGGGCCCGATGGTCATATGCGGCCCTTTAATCTTCTTAATCCGGTCCTCCAACCTTGAAGAACAATAATAATAATAATTTTCAGTGTTTTTCAAAGTGATTTCAGTAAATAGTAAATACCGTGAGACTTCAAGATACTGTATTTTGTTGTAATGCTTTGTAATGATTTTCAATTATGGGATATTTTAATACCTTGGGTGTGACCAAGACGGGTAGAGCGGCTGGATTGCAGTGAGAAACACAAGAAAAGATGATGGAGGCAGGTTTGGCGTGGTTCACAATTTTTGATTTCTTTTTTCAATTCTCCAAAAGTGCCAGTGCAAAAAAAGTGCGGTGCAAAACAAACAAAAAAGGTGCAGGGAGGATGGGGAGCGGCTGGTCTCTCCAGCAGCAGAACATAGAATGATATAATCGGGCGCCTTAAAGTAACCTTAGTTATATAAAACAAAGTTAAAATCCTCCAATAAAATACCCATAACCAAATAAACCATATAAAAAACATATACAAAAAATAAAACCCTAAAACTAAGACCTAATAAAACACAACGTGAATAACCCAATTAAAAACAAGTGGCATTTTAAGAGGAAAGATAGCCTCACAAAATATCACAATAAATATCGTAACGTGAGGTTCATACCGTGACGATATCGTATTGTGAGATCTGGACATCGTTACACTTTACACAAATACTTTTATTCATTAATCGATGCATAGGGCATGTCTGCAGTCAACCAAGATTTTTTTTTTGTTAATTAAATACAAAGGTGCAACATTTTACAGTAATGTTGAGATATAAGAAAATGCAAAACTATTACGAAATAAACCTCAGGCAGGGCAGTGGCATTAGTGTTTTCAATAGGTTTATACTGTGTCGAGATCCGTATTTATTTTACATAAGCAGTGTTTAACAAAGAAATACTGTTGTGAAAATGTACTTGGTAGGGATGTAACAATAACCGAAATATTGCGAAATCGTATCGTCAGAGTTCTCACCATAATATCGTGGACCATCACAATATATCGAATTACAAGTGTTTTTGCTTAAATTAAGAGTTATGGTGCAGCAATAGCTAAAAAAAAAAGACAGAGGGAACTACATAGACCACAGGTGTCAAACATAAGGCCCGGGGGCCAGATCCGGCCCTCCAAGACCTTTAATATGGCCCTTGGGTGATTTTCTACTAAAATATTTTAATTATATTTTCTATTAAAATATTGGTAATTTTCTGCGGTGCTTAGCATATCAGCATCTCCAGCGCCTCTGTACGTGGCCCCTCCCACCAGAGCAGCACAAATGAAGACTTGTCTCTTTCCAAACGCTCTTAAAGGACGATCGTTTTGACTGTTGACCGTGACACCCTCATCAACAAAATGTCAAAAATGAGAAAAGTGGACGTTGAGTGCAGGATTTTCCAAGAAAAATTTACTTATTCCTGTTTGCATACAAGTTAATGTTAAAACTTTGTGTTTAAATTGAATTTTTCTTAAAGTTTCAGGTTGTTCATAATATTATAATATTATAATAAGAAAGAGTTCATCAATTAAAAAAGATTTTCTGTAATAGATTTGCATTTCTCTGCACAAATATTTGAACTTATTGTTATTTTTGGGGTTTATATGACATGAGTTTTCTGATCCGGCCCCTTTGGATCAAAGTCGGTTGGATACGGCCCCCGGACCAAAATGAGTTTGACACCCCTGACATAGACCATGATTCTTTGCTCCATTTCAGTGCAGACTACAAGAAGAAATAACAGTTTTAAGCACTTTTAAGTCTTAGTTCTTTGGATTAAGTCTTGTCAAGGCATTTTAAGAGGAAAAAGTAGCATATTTACAGTTTTGTCAGCCTCCACGAAATATCGCAATAAATATCGTAACGTGAGATGTGTATCGTGAAAATATCGTACCGAGATATATTGGATATTGTCACGTGAGGTTCATACTGTGATAATATCGTATTGTGAGACTTGGATATCGTTACACCCCTACAGTCTTGGGAAGGTTACTTTTAAAATGTATTCCCCTACAGATTACAATTACATACACCAAAATGTAGTTTGTAACGGAATCCATTAAATTACTTAAAGTGAGTAATGTAATCTGAATGCTTTGGATTACTTGGTTTGCTGTAGAGAAGCAACTAGGATATATTCACATAAGATGTTTTGTTTGCTAAAAGACAATAAAAAGCCCAAACTTTACTTGACCAAATTCAAAATATTATTGATAGAAGAGGAGGAGACACGGTCCGCACAGCAACATTTAGTCCTGTTAAATCCTGTTTGAGACATAGTTTAGACCTGGTTTTAGACCTGGTTTAGACCTGGTTTAGACCTGGTTTTAGACCTGGTTTAGACCTGGTTTTAGACCTGGTTTGGACTGATTTAGACCTGATTTGGACCTAGTTTAGACATGGTTTTAGTCCTGTTTTAGTCCTAGTTTAGACCTAGTTTAGACCTGGTTTTAGACTTGGTTTTAGACCTGGTTTAGACCTGGTTTAGACCTGGTTTTAGTCCTGGTTTAGTCCTAGTTTAGACCTAGTTTAGACCTGGTTTTAGACTTGGTTTTAGACCTGGTTTAGACCTGGTTTAGACCTGGTTTTAGTCCTGGTTTAGTCCTAGTTTAGACCTAGTTTAGACCTGGTTTTAGACTTGGTTTTAGACCTGGTTTAGACCTGGTTTAGACCTGGTTTTAGTCCTGGTTTAGTCCTAGTTTAGACCTAGTTTAGACCTGGTTTTAGACTTGGTTTTAGACCTGGTTTAGACCTGGTTTTAGACTGGGTTTTAGACCTGGTTTAGACCTGGTTTGGACCTGTGTTTAGTCCTATTTTACTTCTGGTTTAGACCTGGTTTTAGACCTGGTTTAGATCTGATTTTAGACCTGGTTAAGACCTGGTTTTAGACCTGGTTTGGACTGATTTAGACCTGGTTTGGACCTGGTTTAGACCTGGCTTTAGTCCTGTTTTAGTCCTAGATTAGACCTAGTTTAGACCTGGTTTCGTCCTAGTTTAGACCTAGTTTAGACCTGGTTTTAGACTGGGTTTTAAACCTGGTTTAGACCTGGCTTAGACCTGGTTTGGACCTGTGTTTAGTCCTGTTTTAGTCCTGGTTTAGACCTGGTTTTAGACCTGGTTTAGTGTCCGGCAATGAGTGGAATTACCCAGTAGCCCAAAATGTGAAAACAGGAAAATACCGCCGTGTAATCCATTTATTTCAACAAAGTAACTGTAATCCAATTACCACTCACTGAAACAGTAACTGTAACCGAATACAGTTACTCATGATTTGTACTCTGATTACGTAACTCCAGTACATGTAATCTGTTACTCCCCAACACTGCACCCCTAGTATTTGGTGATAAAATACTGGTATATTGTAGAGTATCATGTGTAATATATTGATTATCGCGTGTATCGGCGTATTGTGATAATATCGTATTGTGCATCTCGTATCGAATCTAAGGGACTCGGCAATTCCCAGCCCTATTTTTCACTATACTCTTATTACCATCCCCTTATTACCATACTCTTCACACTCGCACACACACACACACACACACACACACACTCCGTCATGTGTTAGCCTGTGGGTTTGTGTCAACAGAACTAATGAATGAGGCATCTCCGAGTGTCTGCTCCTCCCAATCCGGGCTGAGCGTTCTCCCAGAGGTGCTGCATGTGAAGGGAACACTCACAGGCCCAAATCAGGCTAAAACAACTGATTAAAAATAGATTTTCACAGCTTTGGACTCCTCTGGACACATCCGATGATGGCAGCAAAGTGGTGCTATATATATCTTATGCATATGTGCTTAAAAATGAATGTTGACCTTAAATTAATATTTTATTTTATGTTATTTCTATTTAAATGACCTATATTATGTTACTTTATGCTTTATGTTGTAGTGCTGCTTCCTCATTAAAACAGACCTGGAGTTGTGTTTTGCTTCATTCACACATGTTTAACACACAAATCCAGCATATTTAGATTTTTCTCGCAAACAGAAATCACTCTGTTCCACCTTGTGATGTCATGTGGTAATACAGGAAGGGCTCCACTGTGTTTTTAAACTCCATACACCTTCACTAGAATTATATTTACAGCTCAGGGTTTGTCAGTCTTTACTAAACAAAAGGTAAAAGGAGCTGTTAACATGAAAACTACCACTTTATGACATCACAAGGTGGAACAGAGCTTTGGAAATGTAGACAGACGAATGCAGTGTTACTCAAACATGTGTGAATGAAACAAAGCACAACTCCAGGTATGTTTTTGTTGAGGTAACAACACTATAACATGACTTAAACCTCACAAGAATAAAATATGAGTACCGTATTTTTCAGACTATAAGGCGCACTTAAAACCCTTTAATTTGATCAAAAATCGTCAGTACGCCTTATGTATTAATTCTGGTTGTGTTTACTGACCTCGAACTGATTTTATGTGGTACACGGCGCTCAAAAATCTGTCAGAATGTTTTAGTACGACTTTGGTAAACTATGAAGCTGCACCGCCTGATGGATTGTCGGAGCATTACGGCGACTGTAGTCAGGAGCCTCACATAGTTAGTCCGACAGAAGCTGACCACATCAGCGCACAAGGAACAGCTGTTTTTTTCAGAGCTTATAGTTTATGTATATTTAAAAGTGCATAATTACTGTTATTTCAACATGTAGATTGGACGGAAACAGCGCAAAGGATCATGGTCTATGTCACGGGTGTCAAACATACCAAGACCTTTAATCTGGCCCTCGGCTGATTTTCTACTAAAATATTTTAATTATATTTTCTATTAAAATATTGGTAGTTTTCTGCGGTGCTGTGCATAGCAGCGTCTCCAGCGTCTCTGTACGTGGCCCCTCCCACCAGAGCAGCACAAATGAAGACTTGTCTCTTTCCAAACGCTCTTAAAGGACGATCGTTTTGACTGTTGATCGTGACACCCTCATCAGAAAAATGTCAAAATGAGAAAAATGGACACCGAGTACAGGATTTTCCAAGAAAAACTGACTTATTCCTATTTGCATAAAAGTTAATGTTAAAACTTTTGTGTTGAAATTGCATTTTTCTTAAAGTTTCAGGTTGTTCATAATATTATAATATTTTGTAAAAGAAAGAGTTCATCAATTTAAAAAGATTTATGTAATAGATTTCTCTGCACAAATATTTGAACTTATTGTTATTTTTGGGGTTTATATGACATGAGTTTTCTGATCCGGCCCTTTGGGAACAAAGTAGATTGGATACGGCCCCCGGACCAAAATGAGTTTGACACCCCTGGTCTATGTAGTTCCTTCTGTTTTTAGCTATTGCTGCACTATAACAATGAATTTAAGCAAATAAACTTGTGATTCGATATATTGTGATGCTCAACGATATTATTGTGAGACTTCTGACAATTGAGGGATTGTTGGAGCATTACAGTAACCGTAGTCAGGAGCCTCGCAGAGTTAGTCCGACAGAAGCTGAACCGCATCAGCGCACAAGGAGCGAGCTGTTTTTTCAGAGCTTATAGTTTATGCAAATGAGCCATGTGGTTTTAAGTTTTGATTCTGTAAAACGTAAACAAACGTGCGCAAAGCTGAATTAAACACATTATTACTCAATGTATATTTGAGTCGTCCTAATAGAAAGTAAAAAAAACAAACTTAAATTATCCACCCACATTCACATTCATAATCCACATTCAAGACAGGGAGGCAATGCCGAGAGAATTACGCTACGATCTGCCGATGGATCGTGGACGCCTGGGGTGAGGATCAGTCTCAAGTGTCTTCTGTTTGTTTCGCTTAATGCACCTCATAATCCGGTGCAATTTATGTATGAAAATAGACGAGAGAATTCAACATTACCGATATCGCGCCACGCCTTATAGTCCAAAAATTACGGACTATATGGATTATAAGGTGTATAGGACCTTTAACGTTTTTTTCTTAATCAAGAGAAAACATGTTTACAGAATTTTTTAGGACGTTAAAACAAATGAAAGATACAAAACGGTATGTTAACCCAAGACACCCGCACACTGTAGTGACTTCCCTCTATCCTTATTTGGATTAGTTAAAGGTTGAGTGGCGATTCTTGTCATGGATTCAAACCCCTCAGAAGGTGTGCATTTTCTCCTCAAGCCGCACCTCTTCTTCATCACTTAGCCTCACGTAAAAAGGAAAGCTTGTCCAGGCTCTGTCGTTGTCTGTATAATTTAACACGCTTCTTTGCATACGAGCCCTAAAAGTCTCACCATCTTATGCAATATTAAAGTCAGATGACCAAAGAGTGTTATAACAAAGCTAATGCATTTTTCACCGTGGGGTTCAGGAGCAATTAGAATCAAAGCAAGGTTACAATATTCCACGTCTGCTCCCTATTACCGCGTTACGTTTTCTATTACGGGAAATCTGCGCTTTGTAATGTCATGCGCAGGTTCAAGCTCCCGGTAGATGTTTCAATTGAGCCTTACAGTCCATTGTCCGGGTGATAAGCAGATATTATTCTACTCGTGTATAGTTCAGCGTACAGTGTGTCTTTTATACTTCGCCCTAAAGCAAAACCGCCTGTTACATCCACCTGCTTTCTACACCCACGCAGTCATACAGTAATTTACTTCAAATCAGTTCTGGGGCCATAGTCTGTGCTTTCGAGCTCTGGGGCGGGAAGCACTTGCTCACAAATACTAATTTGATTGTCCAAAGAAGAGGAAATGTAATTTTAAAGTAAAGTGGGAATCCTTTTATCTGACTGCTGCCGCAATAATAGAACGACTGCAATTTGCACTGATAGAGCACAGTTCATGGGTGAGCCTTACGAGTGAATTACGATTTGGCCATAACAATAAGTTGCACACTGAGAGCCGTGGCTGTGAGACGCAATTACCTTCAACCGGGCCAAAAGCTACATTATTTTTTCGTCTGTTTTGCTCTTGATGTGAGCCGTGTGACGATATTGTGCATAGTCTAATTAAGATAAACAAAAACATACCCTAATGACCTCTTAAGAAAATGTGTAGCCTCCTGCAGTGTCCACTTTAATGATATAGTTTTTTTTGTTTGCACAGTTCATATCTGTTTATTTTACGCAACAAAACCAACCCCTGCAAAAGAAAACTCTGCGTGTTAATTAAGTTTGTCTAATCAAAGGTTTTCATTGGCTGAGGTTGCGAGAAGTCAGTAAAAGCGTTGAATTCGCGGTTTATCATAAAAGTACCGGATCGGCGCAGGCTTTTTCTTAATTTACCCTGGTATAACGGAGCAGATTGTGAAAGGAGTATTCAGTTCTAAACCCAGTCAATCACGGCTCCCCGGGAGGCAGATGATTCGCTCAGGCAACCCCAGAAGGAAGAGACTGCCAGAAAAGACTTGTGCATAATTGTTATATTCTGATCTCTGTTTTGTTGTTGATAATATTAAAAAAATCCACATTAATACTAGTTATAATTGAAATAAAGTTCTGTGTCACTCAGTGTACAAAAAGACTTACGCATATTTGTCATATTCTGGTTTCTCCTTTGTTGCTGATAACATTAAAATGTACTGTATATTAAAAAAAATATTATTAGGGATGTAATGATATCCAAATCTCTCAGTATGATATTTATTGCTAATATAATTGTAGATAGGACAGTTTTTTGCCTTTAAAATACCTTCACAAGATTTTGATGTGAATTATTTCCATCATAATCCCAAGAATTCAAGTAAAAAACATATTTCTTCATGTTGTTTGCACTGAAATGAATCATGGGATATGTAGTTCCCTATGTTTATAAGCTGTTGCTACTATAAAACCATGCATTTAACAACTTGTAACTTGTAATTCGATATATTGTGACAGTCCATGATATTATTGTGAGACTTTTGATGATACGATATCACAATATTTTGGTTATTGTTACATCCCTACAAGTTATAATCCAAATAAAGGTTTGCGTCACTTAATGCACACAGAAAAACTGTATATTTGTTATATTCTGATCTCTATTTTGTTGCTGATAACGTTAAAACATGCTGTATATAAAAAAAAATTCAATAAAAAATCCACATTAATACTATTTATTAGGGATGTAACGATATTCAACTCTCTCAATACGATATTATCATGGTATGGATGTCACGGTACAATATTTATTGCGATATTTTGGAGAGGCTGATATAATTGTAGATAGGACACTTTTTTTGCATTTAAAATACCTTGACAAGATTTTGTTGTGAATTATTTCCATCATAATCCCAAGAACTCAAGTTTCTTCATGTTGTCTGTGCTGAAATGAATCATGGGATATGTAGTTTCTGGTGTTTATCAGGTGTTGCTACTATAAAACCATGCATTTAAACAAAGGACCTTGTAATTCGATATATTGTGATATTATTGTGAGACTTTTGATGATACGATATCACGATATTTCTGTTATTGTTACATCCCTACTATTTATAATTCAAGTAAAGATTTGTGTCACTCAAGACACACAAACACTTTTGCATATTTGTTATATTCTGATCTCTAGTTTTGTTGTTGTTCACATTAAATCATTGAAACATGCTGCATATTAATAAAAGAATCCACTTTAATACTGTTTATAATTCAAATAAAGGTTTGTGTCACTCATATTATAAGTTTCTTTGCTTAAATGCATGGTTTTATAGTTGCAACAGC